>NW_027442389.1:0-125354 GCF_048569485.1 Anomaloglossus baeobatrachus
GATTTGATAAGTAAGTTGAAAATCCAGTAAAAAGTTTCATTTGGCTACTTTGCACTCTCGAGATAATCGTCACCATGTGCCAAATGCAATATAAAAGGAAATCTGAACACATTCGCGCAAAAATGAAATGACCACAATTTTCTCCAAAACTATAACAGATGCAAACTTGTCCTGTGTGGTGGAGATGAGATTTGATAAAGTAAGTGAAATCCAGTAAAAGTTTCATTTGGCTACTTTGCACTCTCGAGATAATCGTCACCATGTGTCAAATGCAATATAAAAGGAATCTGAACACATTCGCGCAAAAATGAAATGACCACAATTTTCTCCAAAACTATAACAGATGCAAACTTGTCCTTTGTGGTGGAGATAAGATTTGATAAAGTAAGTGGAAATCCAGTAAAAGTTTCATTTGGCTACTTTGCACTCTCGAGATAATCGTCACCATGTGTCAAATGCAATAAAAAAGGAATCTGAACACATTCGCGCAAAAATGAAATGACCACAATTTTCTCCAAAACTATAACAGATGCAAACTTGTCCTGTGTGGTGGAGATGAGATTTGATAAAGTAAGTGGAAATCCAGTAAAAGTTTCATTTGGCTACTTTGCACTCTCGAGATAATCGTCACCATGTGCCAAATGCAATATAAAAGGAATCTGAACACATTCGCGCAAAAATGAAATGACCACAATTTTCTCCAAAACTATAACAGATGCAAACTTGTCCTGTGTGGTGGAGATGAGATTTGATAAAGTAAGTGGAAATCCAGTAAAAGTTTCATTTGGCTACTTTGCACTCTCGAGATAATCGTCACCATGTGCCAAATGCAATATAAAAGGAATCTGAACACATTCGCGCAAAAATGAAATGACCACAATTTTCTCCAAAACTATAACAGATGCAAACTTGTCCTGTGTGGTGAAGATGAGATTTGATAAAGTAAGTGGAAATCCAGTAAAAGTTTCATTTGGCTACTTTGCACTCTCGAGATAATCGTCACCATGTGCCAAATGCAATATAAAAGGAATCTGAACACATTCGCGCAAAAATGAAATGACCACAATTTTCTCCAAAACTATAACAGATGCAAACTTGTCCTGTGTGGTGGAGATGAGATTTGATAAAGTAAGTGGAAATCCAGTAAAAGTTTCATTTGGCTACTTTGCACTCTCGAGATAATCGTCACCATGTGGCAAATGCAATATAAAAGGAATCTGAACACATTCGCGCAAAAATGAAATGACCACAATTTTCTCCAAAACTATAACAGATGCAAACTTGTCCTGTGTGGTGGAGATGAGATTTGATAAAGTAAGTGGAAATCCAGTAAAAGTTTCATTTGGCTACTTTGCACTCTCGAGATAATCGTCACCATGTGCCAAATGCAATATAAAAGGAATCTGAACACATTCGCGCAAAAATGAAATGACCACAATTTTCTCCAAAACTATAACAGATGCAAACTTGTCCTGTGTGGTGGAGATGAGATTTGATAAAGTAAGTGGAAATCCAGTAAAAGTTTCATTTGGCTACTTTGCACTCTCGAGATAATCGTCACCATGTGGCCAAATGCAATATAAAAGGAATCTGAACACATTCGCGCAAAAATGAAATGACCACAATTTTCTCCAAAACTATAACAGATGCAAACTTGTCCTGTGTGGTGGAGATGAGATTTGATAAAGTAAGTGGAAATCCAGTAAAGTTTCATTTGGCTACTTTGCACTCTCGAGATAATCGTCACCATGTGCCAAATGCAATATAAAAGGAATCTGAACACATTCGCGCAAAAAATGAAATGACCACAATTTTCTCCAAAACTATAACAGATGCAAACTTGTCCTGTGTGGTGGAGATGAGATTTGATAAAGTAAGTGGAAATCCAGTAAAAGTTTCATTTGGCTACTTTGCACTCTCGAGATAATCGTCACCATGTGCCAAATGCAATATAAAAGGAATCTGAACACATTCGCGCAAAAATGAAATGACCACAATTTTCTCCAAAACTATAACAGATGCAAACTTGTCCTGTGTGGTGGAGATGAGATTTGATAAAGTAAGTGGAAATCCAGTAAAAGTTTCATTTGGCTACTTTGCACTCTCGAGATAATCGTCACCATGTGCAAATGCAATATAAAAGGAATCTGAACACATTCGCGCAAAAATGAAATGACCACAATTTTCTCCAAAACTATAACAGATGCAAACTTGTCCTGTGTGGTGGAGATGAGATTTGATAAAGTAAGTGGAAATCCAGTAAAAGTTTCATTTGGCTACTTTGCACTCTCGAGATAATCGTCACCATGTGCCAAATGCAATATAAAAGGAATCTGAACACATTCGCGCAAAAATGAAATGACCACAATTTTCTCCAAAACTATAACAGATGCAAACTTGTCCTGTGTGGTGGAGATGAGATTTGATAAAGTAAGTGGAAATCCAGTAAAAGTTTCATTTGGCTACTTTGCACTCTCGAGATAATCGTCACCATGTGCCAAATGCAATATAAAAGGAATCTGAACACATTCGCGCAAAAATGAAATGACCACAATTTTCTCCAAAACTATAACAGATGCAAACTTGTCCTGTGTGGAGGAGATGAGATTTGATAAAGTAAGTGGAAATCCAGTAAAAGTTTCATTTGGCTACTTTGCACTCTCGAGATAATCGTCACCATGTGCCAAATGCAATATAAAAGGAATCTGAACACATTCGCGCAAAAATGAAATGACCACAATTTTCTCCAAAACTATAACAGATGCAAACTTGTCCTGTGTGGAGGAGATGAGATTTGATAAAGTAAGTGGAAATCCAGTAAAAGTTTCATTTGGCTACTTTGCACTCTCGAAATAATCGTCACCATGTGCCAAATGCAATATAAAAGGAATCTGAACACATTCGCGCAAAATGAAATGACCACAATTTTCTCCAAAACTATAACAGATGCAAACTTGTCCTGTGTGGTGGAGATGAGATTTGATAAAGTAAGTGGAAATCCAGTAAAAGTTTCATTTGGCTACTTTGCACTCTCGAGATAATCGTCACCATGTGTCAAATGCAATAAAAAAGGAATCTGAACACATTCGCGCAAAAATGAAATGACCACAATTTTCTCCAAAACTATAACAGATGCAAACTTGTCCTGTGTGGTGGAGATGAGATTTGATAAAGTAAGTGGAAATCCAGTAAAAGTTTCATTTGGCTACTTTGCACTCTCGAGATAATCGTCACCATGTGCCAAATGCAATATAAAAGGAATCTGAACACATTCGCGCAAAAATGAAATGACCACAATTTTCTCCAAAACTATAACAGATGCAAACTTGTCCTGTGTGGTGGAGATGAGATTTGATAAAGTAAGTGGAAATCCAGTAAAAGTTTCATTTGGCTACTTTGCACTCTCGAGATAATCGTCACCATGTGCCAAATGCAATATAAAAGGAATCTGAACACATTCGCGCAATAATGAAATGACCACAATTTTCTCCAAAACTTTAACAGATGCAAACTTGTCCTGTGTGGTGGAGATGAAATTTGATAAAGTAAGTGGAAATCCAGTAAAAGTTTCATTTGGCTACTTTGCACTCTCGAGATAATCGTCACCATGTGCCAAATGCAATATAAAAGGAATCTGAACACATTCGCGCAAAAATGAAATGACCACAATTTTCTCCAAAACTATAACAGATGCAAACTTGTCCTGTGTGGTGGAGATGAGATTTGATAAAGTAAGTGGAAATCCAGTAAAAGTTTCATTTGGCTACTTTGCACTCTCGAGATAATCGTCACCATGTGCCAAATGCAATATAAAAGGAATCTGAACACATTCGCGCAAAAATGAAATGACCACAATTTTCTCCAAAACTATAACAGATGCAAACTTGTCCTGTGTGGTGGAGATGAGATTTGATAAAGTAAGTGGAAATCCAGTAAAAGTTTCATTTGGCTACTTTGCACTCTCGAGATAATCGTCACCATGTGCCAAATGCAATATAAAAGGAATCTGAACACATTCGCGCAAAAATGAAATGACCACAATTTTCTCCAAAACTATAACAGATGCAAACTTGTCCTGTGTGGTGGAGATGAGATTTGATAAAGTAAGTGGAAATCCAGTAAAAGTTTCATTTGGCTACTTTGCACTCTCGAGATAATCGTCACCATGTGCCAATTGCAATATAAAAGGAATCTGAACACATTCGCGCAAAAATGAAATGACCACAATTTTCTCCAAAACTATAACAGATGCACACTTGTCTTGTGTGGTGGAGATGAGATTTGATAAAGTAAGTGGAAATCCAGTAAAAGTTTCATTTGGCTACTTTGCACTCTCGAGATAATGGTCACCATGTGCCAAATGCAATATAAAAGGAATATGAACACATTCGCGCAAAAATGAAATGACCACAATTTTCTCCAAAACTATAACAGATGCAAACTTGTCCTGTGTGGTGGAGATGAGATTTGATAAAGTAAGTGGAAATCCAGTAAAAGTTTCATTTGGCTACTTTGCACTCTCGAGATAATCGTCACCATGTGCCAAATGCAATATAAAAGGAATCTGAACACATTCGCGCAAAAATGAAATGACCACAATTTTCTCCAAAACTATAACAGATGCAAACTTGTCCTGTGTGGTGGAGATGAGATTTGATAAAGTAAGTGGAAATCCAGTAAAAGTTTCATTTGGCTACTTTGCACTCTCGAGATAATCGTCACCATGTGCCAAATGCAATATAAAAGGAATCTGAACACATTCGCGCAAAAATGAAATGACCACAATTTTCTCCAAAACTATAACAGATGCAAACTTGTCCTATGTGGTGGAGATGAAATTTGATAAAGTAAGTGGAAATCCAGTAAAAGTTTCATTTGGCTACTTTGCACTCTCGAGATAATCGTCACCATGTGCCAAATGCAATATAAAAGGAATCTGAACACATTCGCGCAAAAATGAAATGACCACAATTTTCTCCAAAACTATAACAGATGCAAACTTGTCCTGTGTGGTGGAGATGAGATTTGATAAAGTAAGTGGAAATCCAGTAAAAGTTTCATTTGGCTACTTTGCACTCTCGAGATAATCGTCACCATGTGCCAAATGCAATATAAAAGGAATCTGAACACATTCGCGCAAAAATGAAATGACCACAATTTTCTCCAAAACTATAACAGATGCAAACTTGTCCTGTGTGGTGGAGATGAGATTTGATAAAGTAAGTGGAAATCCAGTAAAAGTTTCATTTGGCTACTTTGCACTCTCGAGATAATCGTCACCATGTGCCAAATGCAATATAAAAGGAATCTGAACACATTCGCGCAAAAATGAAATGACCACAATTTTCTCCAAAACTATAACAGATGCAAACTTGTCCTGTGTGGTGGAGATGAAATATGATAAAGTAAGTGGAAATCCAGTAAAAGTTTCATATGGCTACTTTGCACTCTCGAGATAATCGTCACCATGTGCCAAATGCAATATAAAAGGAATCTGAACACGTTCGCGCAAAAATGCAATGACCACAATTTTCTCCAAAACTATAACAGATGCAAACTTGTCCTGTGTGGTGGAGATGAGATTTGATAAAGTAAGTGGAAATCCAGTAAAAGTTTCATTTGGCTACTTTGCACTCTCGAGATAATCGTCACCATGTGCCAAATGCAATATAAAAGGAATCTGAACACATTCGCGCAAAAATGAAATGACTACAATTTTCTCCAAAACTATAATCCAGTAAAAGTTTCATTTGGCTACTTTGCACTCTCGAGATAATCGTCACCATGTGTCAAATGCAATAAAAAAGGAATCTGAACACATTCGCGCAAAAATGAAATGACCACAATTTTCTCCAAAACTATAACAGATGCAAACTTGTCCTGTGTGGTGGAGATGAGATTTGATAAAGTAAGTGGAAATCCAGTAAAAGTTTCATTTGGCTACTTTGCACTCTCGAGATAATCGTCACCATGTGCCAAATGCAATATAAAAGGAATCTGAACACATTCGCGCAAAAATGAAATGACCACAATTTTCTCCAAAACTATAACAGATGCAAACTTGTCCTGTGTGGTGGAGATGAGATTGATAAAGTAAGTGGAAATCCAGTAAAAGTTTCATTTGGCTACTTTGCACTCTCGAGATAATCGTCACCATGTGCCAAATGCAATATAAAAGGAATCTGAACACATTCGCGCAATAATGAAATGACCACAATTTTCTCCAAAACTTTAACAGATGCAAACTTGTCCTGTGTGGTGGAGATGAAATTTGATAAAGTGAAATCCAGTAAAAGTTTCATTTGGCTACTTTGCACTCTCGAGATAATCGTCACCATGTGCCAAATGCAATATAAAAGGAATCTGAACACATTCGCGCAAAAATGAAATGACCACAATTTTCTCCAAACTATAACAGATGCAAACTTGTCCTGTGTGGTGGAGATGAGATTTGATAAAGTAAGTGGAAATCCAGTAAAAGTTTCATTTGGCTACTTTGCACTCTCGAGATAATCGTCACCATGTGCCAAATGCAATATAAAAGGAATCTGAACACATTCGCGCAAAAATGAAATGACCACAATTTTCTCCAAAACTATAACATATGCACACTTGTCCTGTGTGGTGGAGATGAGATTTGATAAAGTAAGTGGAAATCCAGTAAAAGTTTCATTTGGCTACTTTGCACTCTCGAGATAATCGTCACCATGTGCCAAATGCAATATAAAAGGAATCTGAACACATTCGCGCAAAAATGAAATGACCACAATTTTCTCCAAAACTATAACAGATGCAAACTTGTCCTGTGTGGTGGAGATGAGATTTGATAAAGTAAGTGGAAATCCAGTAAAAGTTTCATTTGGCTACTTTGCACTCTCGAGATAATCGTCACCATGTGCCAAATGCAATATAAAAGGAATCTGAACACATTCGCGCAAAAATGAAATGACCACAATTTTCTCCAAAACTATAACAGATGCAAACTTGTCCTGTGTGGTGGAGATGAGATTTGATAAAGTAAGTGGAAATCCAGTAAAAGTTTCATTTGGCTACTTTGCACTCTCGAGATAATCGTCACCATGTGCCAAATGCAATATAAAAGGACTCTGAACACATTCGCGCAAAAATTAAATGACCACAATTTTCTCCAAAACTATAACAGATGCAAACTTGTCCTGTGTGGTGGAGATGAGATTTGATAAAGTAAGTAAAAATCCAGTAAAAGTTTCATTTGGCTACTTTGCACTCTCGAGATAATCGTCACCATGTGCCAAATGCAATATAAAAGGAATCTGAACACATTCGCGCAAAAATGAAATGACCACAATTTTCTCCAAAACTATAACAGATGCAAACTTGTCCTGTGTGTTGGAGATGAGATTTGATAAAGTAAGTCGAAATCCAGTAAAAGTTTCATTTGGCTACTTTGCACTCTCGAGATAATCGTCACCATGTGTCAAATGCAATAAAAAAGGAATCTGAACACATTCGCGCAAAAATGAAATGACCACAATTTTCTCCAAAACTATAACAGATGTAAACTTGTCCTGTGTGGTGGAGATGAGATTTGATAAAGTAAGTGGAAATCCAGTAAAAGTTTCATTTGGCTACTTTGCACACTCGAGATAATCGTCACCATGTGCCAAATGCAATATAAAAGGAATCTGAACACATTCGCGCAAAAATGAAATGACCACAATTTTCTCCAAAACTATAACAGATGCAAACTTGTCCTGTGTGGTGGAGATGAGATTTGATAAAGTAAGTGGAAATCCAGTAAAAGTTTCATTTGGCTACTTTGCACTCTCGAGATAATCGTCACCATGTGCCAAATGCAATATAAAAGGAATCTGAACACATTCGCGCAAAAATGAAATGACCACAATTTTCTCCAAAACTATAACAGATGCAAACTTGTCCTGTGTGGTGGAGATGAGATTTGATAAAGTAAGTGGAAATCAGTAAAAGTTTCATTTGGCTACTTTGCACTCTCGAGATAATCGTCACCACGTGCCAAATGCAATATAAAAGGAATCTGAACATATTCGCGCAAAAATGAAATGACCACAATTTTCTCCAAAACTATAACAGATGCAAACTTGTCCTGTGTGGTGGAGATGAGATTTGATAAAGTAAGTGGAAATCCAGTAAAAGTTTCATTTGGCTACTTTGCACTCTCGAGATAATCGTCACCATGTGCCAAATGCAATATAAAAGGAATCTGAACACATTCGCGCAAAAATGAAATGACCACAATTTTCTCCAAAACTATAACAGATGCAAACTTGTCCAGTGTGGTGGAGATGAGATTTGATAAAGTAAGTGAAAATCCAGTAAAAGTTTCATTTGGCTACTTTGCACTCTCGAGATAATCGTCACCATGTGCCAAATGCAATATAAAAGGAATCTGAACACATTCGCGCAAAAATGAAATGACCACAATTTTCTCCAAAACTATAACAGATGCAAACTTGTCCTTTGTGGTGGAGATGAGATTTGATAAAGTAAGTGGAAATCCAGTAAAAGTTTCATTTGGCTACTTTGCACTCTCGAGATAATCGTCACCATGTGTCAAATGCAATAAAAAAGGAATCTGAACACATTCGCGCAAAAATGAAATGACCACAATTTTCTCCAAAACTATAACAGATGCAAACTTGTCCTGTGTGGTGGAGATGAGATTTGATAAAGTAAGTGGAAATCCAGTAAAAGTTTCATTTGGCTACTTTGCACTCTCGAGATAATCGTCACCATGTGCCAAATGCAATATAAAAGGAATCTGAACACATTCGCGCAAAAATGAAATGACCACAATTTTCTCCAAAACTATAACAGATGCAAACTTGTCCTGTGTGGTGGAGATGAGATTTGATAAAGTAAGTGGAAATCCAGTAAAAGTTTCATTTGGCTACTTTGCACTCTCGAGATAATCGTCACCACGTGCCAAATGCAATATAAAAGGAATCTGAACATATTCGCGCAAAAATGAAATGACCACAATTTTCTCCAAAACTATAACAGATGCAAACTTGTCCTGTGTGGTGGAGATGAGATTTGATAAAGTAAGTGGAAATCCAGTAAAAGTTTCATTTGGCTACTTTGCACTCTCGAGATAATCGTCACCATGTGCCAAATGCAATATAAAAGGAATCTGAACACATTCGCGCAAAAATGAAATGACCACAATTTTCTCCAAAACTATAACAGATGCAAACTTGTCCTGTGTGGTGGAGATGAGATTTGAAAAAGTAAGTGGAAATCCAGTAAAAGTTTCATTTGGCTACTTTGCACTCTCGAGATAATCGTCACCATGTGCCAAATGCAATATAAAAGGAATCTGAACACATTCGCGCAAAAATGAAATGACCACAATTTTCTCCAAAACTATAACAGATGCAAACTTGTCCTGTGGTGGGTGGAAGATGAGATTTGATAAAGTAAGTGGAAATCCAGTAAAAGTTTCATTTGGCTACTTTGCACTCTCGAGATAATCGTCACCATGTGCCAAATGCAATATAAAAGGAATCTGAACACATTCGCGCAAAAATGAAATGACCACAATTTTCTCCAAAAACTATAACAGATGCAAACTTGTCCTGTGTGGTGGAGATGAGATTTGATAAAGTAAGTGGAAATCCAGTAAAAGTTTCATTTGGCTACTTTGCACTCTCGAGATAATCGTCACCATGTGCCAAATGCAATATAAAAGGAATCTGAACACATTCGCGCAAAAATGAAATGACCACAATTTTCTCCAAAACTATAACAGATGCAAACTTGTCCTGTGTGGTGGAGATGAGATTTGAAAAAGTAAGTGGAAATCCAGTAAAAGTTTCATTTGGCTACTTTGCACTCTCGAGATAATCGTCACCATGTGCCAAATGCAATATAAAAGGAATCTGAACACATTCGCAAAAATGAAATGACCACAATTTTCTCCAAAACTATAACAGATGCAAACTTGTCCTGTGTGGTGAAGATGAGATTTGATAAAGTAAGTGGAAATCCAGTAAAAGTTTCATTTGGCTACTTTGCACTCTCGAGATAATCGTCACCATGTGCCAAATGCAATATAAAAGGAATCTGAACACATTCGCGCAAAAATGAAATGACCACAATTTTCTCCAAAACTATAACAGATGCAAACTTGTCCTGTGTGGTGGAGATGAGATTTGATAAAGTAAGTGGAAATCCAGTAAAAGTTTCATTTGGCTACTTTGCACTCTCGAGATAATCGTCACCATGTGCCAAATGCAATATAAAAGGAATCTGAACACATTCGCGCAAAAATGAAATGACCACAATTTTCTCCAAAACTATAACAGATGCAAACTTGTCCTGTGTGGTGGAGATGAGATTTGATAAAGTAAGTGGAAATCCAGTAAAAGTTTCATTTGGCTACTTTGCACTCTCGAGATAATCGTCACCATGTGCCAAATGCAATATAAAAGGAATCTGAACACATTCGCGCAAAAATGAAATGACCACAATTTTCTCCAAAACTATAACAGATGCAAACTTGTCCTGTGTGGTGGAGATGAGATTTGATAAAGTAAGTGGAAATCCAGTAAAAGTTTCATTTGGCTACTTTGCACTCTCGAGATAATCGTCACCACGTGCCAAATGCAATATAAAAGGAATCTGAACATATTCGCGCAAAAATGAAATGACCACAATTTTCTCCAAAACTATAACAGATGCAAACTTGTCCTGTGTGGTGGAGATGAGATTTGATAAAGTAAGTGGAAATCCAGTAAAAGTTTCATTTGGCTACTTTGCACTCTCGAGATAATCGTCACCATGTGCCAAATGCAATATAAAAGGAATCTGAACACATTCGCGCAAAAATGAAATGACCACAATTTTCTCCAAAACTATAACAGATGCAAACTTGTCCTGTGTGGTGGAGATGAGATTTGAAAAAGTAAGTGGAAATCCAGTAAAAGTTTCATTTGGCTACTTTGCACTCTCGAGATAATCGTCACCATGTGCCAAATGCAATATAAAAGGAATCTGAACACATTCGCGCAAAAATGAAATGACCACAATTTTCTCCAAAACTATAACAGATGCAAACTTGTCCTGTGTGGTGAAGATGAGATTTGATAAAGTAAGTGGAAATCCAGTAAAAGTTTCATTTGGCTACTTTGCACTCTCGAGATAATCGTCACCATGTGCCAAATGCAATATAAAAGGAATCTGAACACATTCGCGCAAAAATGAAATGACCACAATTTTCTCCAAAACTATAACAGATGCAAACTTGTCCTGTGTGGTGGAGATGAGATTTGATAAAGTAAGTGGAAATCCAGTAAAAGTTTCATTTGGCTACTTTGCACTCTCGAGATAATCGTCACCATGTGCCAAATGCAATATAAAAGGAATCTGAACACATTCGCGCAAAAATGAAATGACCACAATTTTCTCCAAAACT
The DNA here is from genome assembly GCF_048569485.1 of Anomaloglossus baeobatrachus. Taxonomy (NCBI): domain Eukaryota; kingdom Metazoa; phylum Chordata; class Amphibia; order Anura; family Aromobatidae; genus Anomaloglossus; species Anomaloglossus baeobatrachus. Next base: position 11,435 of record NW_027442389.1, read on the forward strand.
ATAACAGATGCAAACTTGTCCTGTGTGGTGGAGATGAGATTTGAAAAAGTAAGTGGAAATCCAGTAAAAGTTTCATTTGGCTACTTTGCACTCTCGAGATAATCGTCACCATGTGCCAAATGCAATATAAAAGGAATCTGAACACATTCGCGCAAAAATGAAATGACCACAATTTTCTCCAAAACTATAACAGATGCAAACTTGTCCTGTGTGGTGAAGATGAGATTTGATAAAGTAAGTGGAAATCCAGTAAAAGTTTCATTTGGCTACTTTGCACTCTCGAGATAATCGTCACCATGTGCCAAATGCAATATAAAAGGAATCTGAACACATTCGCGCAAAAATGAAATGACCACAATTTTCTCCAAAACTATAACAGATGCAAACTTGTCCTGTGTGGTGGAGATGAGATTTGATAAAGTAAGTGGAAATCCAGTAAAAGTTTCATTTGGCTACTTTGCACTCTCGAGATAATCGTCACCATGTGCCAAATGCAATATAAAAGGAATCTGAACACATTCGCGCAAAAATGAAATGACCACAATTTTCTCCAAAACTATAACAGATGCAAACTTGTCCTGTGTGGGTGAAGATGAGATTTGATAAAAGTAAGTGGAAATCCAGTAAAAGTTTCATTTGGCTACTTTGCACTCTCGAGATAATCGTCACCATGTGCCAAATGCAATATAAAAGGAATCTGAACACATTCGCGCAAAAATGAAATGACCACAATTTTCTCCAAAACTATAACAGATGCAAACTTGTCCTGTGTGGTGGAGATGAGATTTGATAAAGTAAGTGGAAATCCAGTAAAAGTTTCATTTGGCTACTTTGCACTCTCGAGATAATCGTCACCATGTGCCAAATGCAATATAAAAGGAATCTGAACACATTCGCGCAAAAATGAAATGACCACAATTTTCTCCAAAACTATAACAGATGCAAACTTGTCCTGTGTGGAGGAGATGAGATTTGATAAAGTAAGTGGAAATCCAGTAAAAGTTTCATTTGGCTACTTTGCACTCTCGAGATAATCGTCACCATGTGCCAAATGCAATATAAAAGGAATCTGAACACATTCGCGCAAAAATGAAATGACCACAATTTTCTCCAAAACTATAACAGATGCAAACGTGTCCTGTGTGGTGGAGATGAGATTTGATAAAGTAAGTGGAAATCCAGTAAAAGTTTCATTTGGCTACTTTGCACTCTCGAGATAATCGTCACCATGTGTCAAATGCAATAAAAAAGGAATCTGAACACATTCGCGCAAAAATGAAATGACCACAATTTTCTCCAAAACTATAACAGATGCAAACTTGTCCTGTGTGGTGGAGATGAGATTTGATAAAGTAAGTGGAAATCCAGTAAAAGTTTCATTTGGCTACTTTGCACTCTCGAGATAATCGTCACCATGTGCCAAATGCAATATAAAAGGAATCTGAACACATTCGCGCAAAAATGAAATGACCACAATTTTCTCCAAAACTATAACAGATGCAAACTTGTCCTGTGTGGTGGAGATGAGATTTGATAAAGTAAGTGGAAATCCAGTAAAAGTTTCATTTGGCTACTTTGCACTCTCGAGATAATCGTCACCATGTGCCAAATGCAATATAAAAGGAATCTGAACACATTCGCGCAATAATGAAATGACCACAATTTTCTCCAAAACTTTAACAGATGCAAACTTGTCCTGTGTGGTGGAGATGAAATTTGATAAAGTAAGTGGAAATCCAGTAAAAGTTTCATTTGGCTACTTTGCACTCTCGAGATAATCGTCACCATGTGCCAAATGCAATATAAAAGGAATCTGAACACATTCGCGCAAAAATGAAATGACCACAATTTTCTCCAAAACTATAACAGATGCAAACTTGTCCTGTGTGGTGGAGATGAGATTTGATAAAGTAAGTGGAAATCCAGTAAAAGTTTCATTTGGCTACTTTGCACTCTCGAGATAATCGTCACCATGTGCCAAATGCAATATAAAAGGAATCTGAACACATTCGCGCAAAAATGAAATGACCACAATTTTCTCCAAAACTATAACAGATGCAAACTTGTCCTGTGTGGTGGAGATGAGATTTGATAAAGTAAGTGGAAATCCAGTAAAAGTTTCATTTGGCTACTTTGCACTCTCGAGATAATCGTCACCATGTGCCAAATGCAATATAAAAGGAATCTGAACACATTCGCGCAAAAATGAAATGACCACAATTTTCTCCAAAACTATAACAGATGCAAACTTGTCCTGTGTGGTGGAGATGAGATTTGATAAAGTAAGTGGAAATCCAGTAAAAGTTTCATTTGGCTACTTTGCACTCTCGAGATAATCGTCACCATGTGCCAAATGCAATATAAAAGGAATCTGAACACATTCGCGCAAAATGAAATGACCACAATTTTCTCCAAAACTATAACAGATGCACACTTGTCTTGTGTGGTGGAGATGAGATTTGATAAAGTAAGTGGAAATCCAGTAAAAGTTTCATTTGGCTACTTTGCACTCTCGAGATAATGGTCACCATGTGCCAAATGCAATATAAAAGGAATATGAACACATTCGCGCAAAAATGAAATGACCACAATTTTCTCCAAAACTATAACAGATGCAAACTTGTCCTGTGTGGTGGAGATGAGATTTGATAAAGTAAGTGGAAATCCAGTAAAAGTTTCATTTGGCTACTTTGCACTCTCGAGATAATCGTCACCATGTGCCAAATGCAATATAAAAGGAATCTGAACACATTCGCGCAAAAATGAAATGACCACAATTTTCTCCAAAACTATAACAGATGCAAACTTGTCCTGTGTGGTGGAGATGAGATTTGAAAAAGTAAGTGGAAATCCAGTAAAAGTTTCATTTGGCTACTTTGCACTCTCGAGATAATCGTCACCATGTGCCAAATGCAATATAAAAGGAATCTGAACACATTCGCGCAAAAATGAAATGACCACAATTTTCTCCAAAACTATAACAGATGCAAACTTGTCCTGTGTGGTGGAGATGAGATTTGATAAAGTAAGTGGAAATCCAGTAAAAGTTTCATTTGGCTACTTTGCACTCTCGAGATAATCGTCACCATGTGCCAAATGCAATATAAAAGGAATCTGAACACATTCGCGCAAAAATGAAATGACCACAATTTTCTCCAAAACTATAACAGATGCAAACTTGTCCTGTGTGGTGGAGATGAGATTTGAAAAAGTAAGTGGAAATCCAGTAAAAGTTTCATTTGGCTACTTTGCACTCTCGAGATAATCGTCACCATGTGCCAAATGCAATATAAAAGGAATCTGAACACATTCGCGCAAAAATGAAATGACCACAATTTTCTCCAAAACTATAACAGATGCAAACTTGTCCTGTGTGGTGAAGATGAGATTTGATAAAGTAAGTGGAAATCCAGTAAAAGTTTCATTTGGCTACTTTGCACTCTCGAGATAATCGTCACCATGTGCCAAATGCAATATAAAAGGAATCTGAACACATTCGCGCAAAAATGAAATGACCACAATTTTCTCCAAAACTATAACAGATGCAAACTTGTCCTGTGTGGTGGAGATGAGATTTGATAAAGTAAGTGGAAATCCAGTAAAAGTTTCATTTGGCTACTTTGCACTCTCGAGATAATCGTCACCATGTGCCAAATGCAATATAAAAGGAATCTGAACACATTCGCGCAAAAATGAAATGACCACAATTTTCTCCAAAACTATAACAGATGCAAACTTGTCCTGTGTGGTGGAGATGAGATTTGAAAAAGTAAGTGGAAATCCAGTAAAAGTTTCATTTGGCTACTTTGCACTCTCGAGATAATCGTCACCATGTGCCAAATGCAATATAAAAGGAATCTGAACACATTCGCGCAAAAATGAAATGACCACAATTTTCTCCAAAACTATAACAGATGCAAACTTGTCCTGTGTGGTGAAGATGAGATTTGATAAAGTAAGTGGAAATCCAGTAAAAGTTTCATTTGGCTACTTTGCACTCTCGAGATAATCGTCACCATGTGCCAAATGCAATATAAAAGGAATCTGAACACATTCGCGCAAAAATGAAATGACCACAATTTTCTCCAAAACTATAACAGATGCAAACTTGTCCTGTGTGGTGGAGATGAGATTTGATAAAGTAAGTGGAAATCCAGTAAAAGTTTCATTTGGCTACTTTGCACTCTCGAGATAATCGTCACCATGTGCCAAATGCAATATAAAAGGAATCTGAACACATTCGCGCAAAAATGAAATGACCACAATTTTCTCCAAAACTATAACAGATGCAAACTTGTCCTGTGTGGTGAAGATGAGATTTGATAAAATAAGTGGAAATCCAGTAAAAGTTTCATTTGGCTACTTTGCACTCTCGAGATAATCGTCACCATGTGCCAAATGCAATATAAAAGGAATCTGAACACATTCGCGCAAAAATGAAATGACCACAATTTTCTCCAAAACTATAACAGATGCAAACTTGTCCTGTGTGGAGGAGATGAGATTTGATAAAGTAAGTGGAAATCCAGTAAAAGTTTCATTTGGCTACTTTGCACTCTCGAGATAATCGTCACCATGTGCCAAATGCAATATAAAAGGAATCTGAACACATTCGCGCAAAAATGAAATGACCACAATTTTCTCCAAAACTATAACAGATGCAAACTTGTCCTGTGTGGAGGAGATGAGATTTGATAAAGTAAGTGGAAATCCAGTAAAAGTTTCATTTGGCTACTTTGCACTCTCGAGATAATCGTCACCATGTGCCAAATGCAATATAAAAGGAATCTGAACACATTCGCGCAAAAATGAAATGACCACAATTTTCTCCAAAACTATAACAGATGCAAACGTGTCCTGTGTGGTGGAGATGAGATTTGATAAAGTAAGTGGAAATCCAGTAAAAGTTTCATTTGGCTACTTTGCACTCTCGAGATAATCGTCACCATGTGTCAAATGCAATAAAAAAGGAATCTGAACACATTCGCGCAAAAATGAAATGACCACAATTTTCTCCAAAACTATAACAGATGCAAACTTGTCCTGTGTGGTGGAGATGAGATTTGATAAAGTAAGTGGAAATCCAGTAAAAGTTTCATTTGGCTACTTTGCACTCTCGAGATAATCGTCACCATGTGCCAAATGCAATATAAAAGGAATCTGAACACATTCGCGCAAAAATGAAATGACCACAATTTTCTCCAAAACTATAACAGATGCAAACTTGTCCTGTGTGGTGGAGATGAGATTTGATAAAGTAAGTGGAAATCCAGTAAAAGTTTCATTTGGCTACTTTGCACTCTCGAGATAATCGTCACCATGTGCCAAATGCAATATAAAAGGAATCTGAACACATTCGCGCAATAATGAAATGACCACAATTTTCTCCAAAACTTTAACAGATGCAAACTTGTCCTGTGTGGTGGAGATGAAATTTGATAAAGTAAGTGGAAATCCAGTAAAAGTTTCATTTGGCTACTTTGCACTCTCGAGATAATCGTCACCATGTGCCAAATGCAATATAAAAGGAATCTGAACACATTCGCGCAAAAATGAAATGACCACAATTTTCTCCAAAACTATAACAGATGCAAACTTGTCCTGTGTGGTGGAGATGAGATTTGATAAAGTAAGTGGAAATCCAGTAAAAGTTTCATTTGGCTACTTTGCACTCTCGAGATAATCGTCACCATGTGCCAAATGCAATATAAAAGGAATCTGAACACATTCGCGCAAAAATGAAATGACCACAATTTTCTCCAAAACTATAACAGATGCAAACTTGTCCTGTGTGGTGGAGATGAGATTTGATAAAGTAAGTGGAAATCCAGTAAAAGTTTCATTTGGCTACTTTGCACTCTCGAGATAATCGTCACCATGTGCCAAATGCAATATAAAAGGAATCTGAACACATTCGCGCAAAAATGAAATGACCACAATTTTCTCCAAAACTATAACAGATGCAAACTTGTCCTGTGTGGTGGAGATGAGATTTAATAAAGTAAGTGGAAATCCAGTAAAAGTTTCATTTGGCTACTTTGCACTCTCGAGATAATCGTCACCATGTGCCAATTGCAATATAAAAGGAATCTGAACACATTCGCGCAAAAATGAAATGACCACAATTTTCTCCAAAACTATAACAGATGCACACTTGTCTTGTGTGGTGGAGATGAGATTTGATAAAGTAAGTGGAAATCCAGTAAAAGTTTCATTTGGCTACTTTGCACTCTCGAGATAATCGTCACCATGTGCCAAATGCAATATAAAAGGAATCTGAACACATTCGCGCAAAAATGAAATGACCACAATTTTCTCCAAAACTATAACAGATGCAAACTTGTCCTGTGTGGTGGAGATGAGATTTGATAAAGTAAGTGGAAATCCAGTAAAAGTTTCATTTGGCTACTTTGCACTCTCGAGATAATCGTCACCATGTGCCAAATGCAATATAAAAGGAATCTGAACACATTCGCGCAATAATGAAATGACCACAATTTTCTCCAAAACTTTAACAGATGCAAACTTGTCCTGTGTGGTGGAGATGAAATTTGATAAAGTAAGTGGAAATCCAGTAAAAGTTTCATTTGGCTACTTTGCACTCTCGAGATAATCGTCACCATGTGCCAAATGCAATATAAAAGGAATCTGAACACATTCGCGCAAAAATGAAATGACCACAATTTTCTCCAAAACTATAACAGATGCAAACTTGTCCTGTGTGGTGGAGATGAGATTTGATAAAGTAAGTGGAAATCCAGTAAAAGTTTCATTTGGCTACTTTGCACTCTCGAGATAATCGTCACCATGTGCCAAATGCAATATAAAAGGAATCTGAACACATTCGCGCAAAAATGAAATGACCACAATTTTCTCCAAAACTATAACAGATGCAAACTTGTCCTGTGTGGTGGAGATGAGATTTGATAAAGTAAGTGGAAATCCAGTAAAAGTTTCATTTGGCTACTTTGCACTCTCGAGATAATCGTCACCATGTGCCAAATGCAATATAAAAGGAATCTGAACACATTCGCGCAAAAATGAAATGACCACAATTTTCTCCAAAACTATAACAGATGCAAACTTGTCCTGTGTGGTGGAGATGAGATTTGATAAAGTAAGTGGAAATCCAGTAAAAGTTTCATTTGGCTACTTTGCACTCTCGAGATAATCGTCACCATGTGCCAATTGCAATATAAAAGGAATCTGAACACATTCGCGCAAAAATGAAATGACCACAATTTTCTCCAAAACTATAACAGATGCACACTTGTCTTGTGTGGTGGAGATGAGATTTGATAAAGTAAGTGGAAATCCAGTAAAAGTTTCATTTGGCTACTTTGCACTCTCGAGATAATGGTCACCATGTGCCAAATGCAATATAAAAGGAATATGAACACATTCGCGCAAAAATGAAATGACCACAATTTTCTCCAAAACTATAACAGATGCAAACTTGTCCTGTGTGGTGGAGATGAGATTTGATAAAGTAAGTGGAAATCCAGTAAAAGTTTCATTTGGCTACTTTGCACTCTCGAGATAATCGTCACCATGTGCCAAATGCAATATAAAAGGAATCTGAACACATTCGCGCAAAAATGAAATGACCACAATTTTCTCCAAAACTATAACAGATGCAAACTTGTCCTGTGTGGTGGAGATGAGATTTGAAAAAGTAAGTGGAAATCCAGTAAAAGTTTCATTTGGCTACTTTGCACTCTCGAGATAATCGTCACCATGTGCCAAATGCAATATAAAAGGAATCTGAACACATTCGCGCAAAAATGAAATGACCACAATTTTCTCCAAAACTATAACAGATGCAAACTTGTCCTGTGTGGTGGAGATGAGATTTGATAAAGTAAGTGGAAATCCAGTAAAAGTTTCATTTGGCTACTTTGCACTCTCGAGATAATCGTCACCATGTGCCAAATGCAATATAAAAGGAATCTGAACACATTCGCGCAAAAATGAAATGACCACAATTTTCTCCAAAACTATAACAGATGCAAACTTGTCCTGTGTGGTGGAGATGAGATTTGAAAAAGTAAGTGGAAATCCAGTAAAAGTTTCATTTGGCTACTTTGCACTCTCGAGATAATCGTCACCATGTGCCAAATGCAATATAAAAGGAATCTGAACACATTCGCGCAAAAATGAAATGACCACAATTTTCTCCAAAACTATAACAGATGCAAACTTGTCCTGTGTGGTGAAGATGAGATTTGATAAAGTAAGTGGAAATCCAGTAAAAGTTTCATTTGGCTACTTTGCACTCTCGAGATAATCGTCACCATGTGCCAAATGCAATATAAAAGGAATCTGAACACATTCGCGCAAAAATGAAATGACCACAATTTTCTCCAAAACTATAACAGATGCAAACTTGTCCTGTGTGGTGGAGATGAGATTTGATAAAGTAAGTGGAAATCCAGTAAAAGTTTCATTTGGCTACTTTGCACTCTCGAGATAATCGTCACCATGTGCCAAATGCAATATAAAAGGAATCTGAACACATTCGCGCAAAAATGAAATGACCACAATTTTCTCCAAAACTATAACAGATGCAAACTTGTCCTGTGTGGTGGAGATGAGATTTGAAAAAGTAAGTGGAAATCCAGTAAAAGTTTCATTTGGCTACTTTGCACTCTCGAGATAATCGTCACCATGTGCCAAATGCAATATAAAAGGAATCTGAACACATTCGCGCAAAAATGAAATGACCACAATTTTCTCCAAAACTATAACAGATGCAAACTTGTCCTGTGTGGTGAAGATGAGATTTGATAAAGTAAGTGGAAATCCAGTAAAAGTTTCATTTGGCTACTTTGCACTCTCGAGATAATCGTCACCATGTGCCAAATGCAATATAAAAGGAATCTGAACACATTCGCGCAAAAATGAAATGACCACAATTTTCTCCAAAACTATAACAGATGCAAACTTGTCCTGTGTGGTGGAGATGAGATTTGATAAAGTAAGTGGAAATCCAGTAAAAGTTTCATTTGGCTACTTTGCACTCTCGAGATAATCGTCACCATGTGCCAAATGCAATATAAAAGGAATCTGAACACATTCGCGCAAAAATGAAATGACCACAATTTTCTCCAAAACTATAACAGATGCAAACTTGTCCTGTGTGGTGAAGATGAGATTTGATAAAATAAGTGGAAATCCAGTAAAAGTTTCATTTGGCTACTTTGCACTCTCGAGATAATCGTCACCATGTGCCAAATGCAATATAAAAGGAATCTGAACACATTCGCGCAAAAATGAAATGACCACAATTTTCTCCAAAACTATAACAGATGCAAACTTGTCCTGTGTGGAGGAGATGAGATTTGATAAAGTAAGTGGAAATCCAGTAAAAGTTTCATTTGGCTACTTTGCACTCTCGAGATAATCGTCACCATGTGCCAAATGCAATATAAAAGGAATCTGAACACATTCGCGCAAAAATGAAATGACCACAATTTTCTCCAAAACTATAACAGATGCAAACTTGTCCTGTGTGGAGGAGATGAGATTTGATAAAGTAAGTGGAAATCCAGTAAAAGTTTCATTTGGCTACTTTGCACTCTCGAGATAATCGTCACCATGTGCCAAATGCAATATAAAAGGAATCTGAACACATTCGCGCAAAAATGAAATGACCACAATTTTCTCCAAAACTATAACAGATGCAAACGTGTCCTGTGTGGTGGAGATGAGATTTGATAAAGTAAGTGGAAATCCAGTAAAAGTTTCATTTGGCTACTTTGCACTCTCGAGATAATCGTCACCATGTGTCAAATGCAATAAAAAAGGAATCTGAACACATTCGCGCAAAAATGAAATGACCACAATTTTCTCCAAAACTATAACAGATGCAAACTTGTCCTGTGTGGTGGAGATGAGATTTGATAAAGTAAGTGGAAATCCAGTAAAAGTTTCATTTGGCTACTTTGCACTCTCGAGATAATCGTCACCATGTGCCAAATGCAATATAAAAGGAATCTGAACACATTCGCGCAAAAATGAAATGACCACAATTTTCTCCAAAACTATAACAGATGCAAACTTGTCCTGTGTGGTGGAGATGAGATTTGATAAAGTAAGTGGAAATCCAGTAAAAGTTTCATTTGGCTACTTTGCACTCTCGAGATAATCGTCACCATGTGCCAAATGCAATATAAAAGGAATCTGAACACATTCGCGCAATAATGAAATGACCACAATTTTCTCCAAAACTTTAACAGATGCAAACTTGTCCTGTGTGGTGGAGATGAAATTTGATAAAGTAAGTGGAAATCCAGTAAAAGTTTCATTTGGCTACTTTGCACTCTCGAGATAATCGTCACCATGTGCCAAATGCAATATAAAAGGAATCTGAACACATTCGCGCAAAAATGAAATGACCACAATTTTCTCCAAAACTATAACAGATGCAAACTTGTCCTGTGTGGTGGAGATGAGATTTGATAAAGTAAGTGGAAATCCAGTAAAAGTTTCATTTGGCTACTTTGCACTCTCGAGATAATCGTCACCATGTGCCAAATGCAATATAAAAGGAATCTGAACACATTCGCGCAAAAATGAAATGACCACAATTTTCTCCAAAACTATAACAGATGCAAACTTGTCCTGTGTGGTGGAGATGAGATTTGATAAAGTAAGTGGAAATCCAGTAAAAGTTTCATTTGGCTACTTTGCACTCTCGAGATAATCGTCACCATGTGCCAAATGCAATATAAAAGGAATCTGAACACATTCGCGCAAAAATGAAATGACCACAATTTTCTCCAAAACTATAACAGATGCAAACTTGTCCTGTGTGGTGGAGATGAGATTTAATAAAGTAAGTGGAAATCCAGTAAAAGTTTCATTTGGCTACTTTGCACTCTCGAGATAATCGTCACCATGTGCCAATTGCAATATAAAAGGAATCTGAACACATTCGCGCAAAAATGAAATGACCACAATTTTCTCCAAAACTATAACAGATGCACACTTGTCTTGTGTGGTGGAGATGAGATTTGATAAAGTAAGTGGAAATCCAGTAAAAGTTTCATTTGGCTACTTTGCACTCTCGAGATAATGGTCACCATGTGCCAAATGCAATATAAAAGGAATATGAACACATTCGCGCAAAAATGAAATGACCACAATTTTCTCCAAAACTATAACAGATGCAAACTTGTCCTGTGTGGTGGAGATGAGATTTGATAAAGTAAGTGGAAATCCAGTAAAAGTTTCATTTGGCTACTTTGCACTCTCGAGATAATCGTCACCATGTGCCAAATGCAATATAAAAGGAATCTGAACACATTCGCGCAAAAATGAAATGACCACAATTTTCTCCAAAACTATAACAGATGCAAACTTGTCCTGTGTGGTGGAGATGAGATTTGATAAAGTAAGTGGAAATCCAGTAAAAGTTTCATTTGGCTACTTTGCACTCTCGAGATAATCGTCACCATGTGCCAAATGCAATATAAAAGGAATCTGAACACATTCGCGCAAAAATGAAATGACCACAATTTTCTCCAAAACTATAACAGATGCAAACTTGTCCTATGTGGTGGAGATGAAATTTGATAAAGTAAGTGGAAATCCAGTAAAAGTTTCATTTGGCTACTTTGCACTCTCGAGATAATCGTCACCATGTGCCAAATGCAATATAAAAGGAATCTGAACACATTCGCGCAAAAATGAAATGACCACAATTTTCTCCAAAACTATAACAGATGCAAACTTGTCCTGTGTGGTGGAGATGAGATTTGATAAAGTAAGTGGAAATCCAGTAAAAGTTTCATTTGGCTACTTTGCACTCTCGAGATAATCGTCACCATGTGCCAAATGCAATATAAAAGGAATCTGAACACATTCGCGCAAAAATGAAATGACCACAATTTTCTCCAAAACTATAACAGATGCAAACTTGTCCTGTGTGGTGGAGATGAGATTTGATAAAGTAAGTGGAAATCCAGTAAAAGTTTCATTTGGCTACTTTGCACTCTCGAGATAATCGTCACCATGTGCCAAATGCAATATAAAAGGAATCTGAACACATTCGCGCAAAAATGAAATGACCACAATTTTCTCCAAAACTATAACAGATGCAAACTTGTCCTGTGTGGTGGAGATGAAATATGATAAAGTAAGTGGAAATCCAGTAAAAGTTTCATTTGGCTACTTTGCACTCTCGAGATAATCGTCACCATGTGCCAAATGCAATATAAAAGGAATCTGAACACGTTCGCGCAAAAATGCAATGACCACAATTTTCTCCAAAACTATAACAGATGCAAACTTGTCCTGTGTGGTGGAGATGAGATTTGATAAAGTAAGTGGAAATCCAGTAAAAGTTTCATTTGGCTACTTTGCACTCTCGAGATAATCGTCACCATGTGCCAAATGCAATATAAAAGGAATCTGAACACATTCGCGCAAAAATGAAATGACTACAATTTTCTCCAAAACTATAATCCAGTAAAAGTTTCATTTGGCTACTTTGCACTCTCGAGATAATCGTCACCATGTGTCAAATGCAATAAAAAAGGAATCTGAACACATTCGCGCAAAAATGAAATGACCACAATTTTCTCCAAAACTATAACAGATGCAAACTTGTCCTGTGTGGTGGAGATGAGATTTGATAAAGTAAGTGGAAATCCAGTAAAAGTTTCATTTGGCTACTTTGCACTCTCGAGATAATCGTCACCATGTGCCAAATGCAATATAAAAGGAATCTGAACACATTCGCGCAAAAATGAAATGACCACAATTTTCTCCAAAACTATAACAGATGCAAACTTGTCCTGTGTGGTGGAGATGAGATTTGATAAAGTAAGTGGAAATCCAGTAAAAGTTTCATTTGGCTACTTTGCACTCTCGAGATAATCGTCACCATGTGCCAAATGCAATATAAAAGGAATCTGAACACATTCGCGCAATAATGAAATGACCACAATTTTCTCCAAAACTTTAACAGATGCAAACTTGTCCTGTGTGGTGGAGATGAAATTTGATAAAGTGGAAATCCAGTAAAAGTTTCATTTGGCTACTTTGCACTCTCGAGATAATCGTCACCATGTGCCAAATGCAATATAAAAGGAATCTGAACACATTCGCGCAAAAATGAAATGACCACAATTTTCTCCAAAACTATAACAGATGCAAACTTGTCCTGTGTGGTGGAGATGAGATTTGATAAAGTAAGTGGAAATCCAGTAAAAGTTTCATTTGGCTACTTTGCACTCTCGAGATAATCGTCACCATGTGCCAAATGCAATATAAAAGGAATCTGAACACATTCGCGCAAAAATGAAATGACCACAATTTTCTCCAAAACTATAACATATGCACACTTGTCCTGTGTGGTGGAGATGAGATTTGATAAAGTAAGTGGAAATCCAGTAAAAGTTTCATTTGGCTACTTTGCACTCTCGAGATAATCGTCACCATGTGCCAAATGCAATATAAAAGGAATCTGAACACATTCGCGCAAAAATGAAATGACCACAATTTTCTCCAAAACTATAACAGATGCAAACTTGTCCTGTGTGGTGGAGATGAGATTTGATAAAGTAAGTGGAAATCCAGTAAAAGTTTCATTTGGCTACTTTGCACTCTCGAGATAATCGTCACCATGTGCCAAATGCAATATAAAAGGAATCTGAACACATTCGCGCAAAAATGAAATGACCACAATTTTCTCCAAAACTATAACAGATGCAAACTTGTCCTGTGTGGTGGAGATGAGATTTGATAAAGTAAGTGGAAATCCAGTAAAAGTTTCATTTGGCTACTTTGCACTCTCGAGATAATCGTCACCATGTGCCAAATGCAATATAAAAGGACTCTGAACACATTCGCGCAAAAATTAAATGACCACAATTTTCTCCAAAACTATAACAGATGCAAACTTGTCCTGTGTGGTGGAGATGAGATTTGATAAAGTAAGTAAAAATCCAGTAAAAGTTTCATTTGGCTACTTTGCACTCTCGAGATAATCGTCACCATGTGCCAAATGCAATATAAAAGGAATCTGAACACATTCGCGCAAAAATTAAATGACCACAATTTTCTCCAAAACTATAACAGATGCAAACTTGTCCTGTGTGTTGGAGATGAGATTTGATAAAGTAAGTCGAAATCCAGTAAAAGTTTCATTTGGCTACTTTGCACTCTCGAGATAATCGTCACCATGTGTCAAATGCAATAAAAAAGGAATCTGAACACATTCGCGCAAAAATGAAATGACCACAATTTTCTCCAAAACTATAACAGATGCAAACTTGTCCTGTGTGGTGGAGATGAGATTTGATAAAGTAGGTGGAAATCCAGTAAAAGTTTCATTTGGCTACTTTGCACACTCGAGATAATCGTCACCATGTGCCAAATGCAATATAAAAGGAATCTGAACACATTCGCGCAAAAATGAAATGACCACAATTTTCTCCAAAACTATAACAGATGCAAACTTGTCCTGTGTGGTGGAGATGAGATTTGATAAAGTAAGTGGAAATCCAGTAAAAGTTTCATTTGGCTACTTTGCACTCTCGAGATAATCGTCACCATGTGCCAAATGCAATATAAAAGGAATCTGAACACATTCGCGCAAAAATGAAATGACTACAATTTTCTCCAAAACTATAATCCAGTAAAAGTTTCATTTGGCTACTTTGCACTCTCGAGATAATCGTCACCATGTGTCAAATGCAATAAAAAAGGAATCTGAACACATTCGCGCAAAAATGAAATGACCACAATTTTCTCCAAAACTATAACAGATGCAAACTTGTCCTGTGTGGTGGAGATGAGATTTGATAAAGTAAGTGGAAATCCAGTAAAAGTTTCATTTGGCTACTTTGCACTCTCGAGATAATCGTCACCATGTGCCAAATGCAATATAAAAGGAATCTGAACACATTCGCGCAAAAATGAAATGACCACAATTTTCTCCAAAACTATAACAGATGCAAACTTGTCCTGTGTGGTGGAGATGAGATTTGATAAAGTAAGTGGAAATCCAGTAAAAGTTTCATTTGGCTACTTTGCACTCTCGAGATAATCGTCACCATGTGCCAAATGCAATATAAAAGGAATCTGAACACATTCGCGCAATAATGAAATGACCACAATTTTCTCCAAAACTTTAACAGATGCAAACTTGTCCTGTGTGGTGGAGATGAAATTTGATAAAGTGGAAATCCAGTAAAAGTTTCATTTGGCTACTTTGCACTCTCGAGATAATCGTCACCATGTGCCAAATGCAATATAAAAGGAATCTGAACACATTCGCGCAAAAATGAAATGACCACAATTTTCTCCAAAACTATAACAGATGCAAACTTGTCCTGTGTGGTGGAGATGAGATTTGATAAAGTAAGTGGAAATCCAGTAAAAGTTTCATTTGGCTACTTTGCACTCTCGAGATAATCGTCACCATGTGCCAAATGCAATATAAAAGGAATCTGAACACATTCGCGCAAAAATGAAATGACCACAATTTTCTCCAAAACTATAACATATGCACACTTGTCCTGTGTGGTGGAGATGAGATTTGATAAAGTAAGTGGAAATCCAGTAAAAGTTTCATTTGGCTACTTTGCACTCTCGAGATAATCGTCACCATGTGCCAAATGCAATATAAAAGGAATCTGAACACATTCGCGCAAAAATGAAATGACCACAATTTTCTCCAAAACTATAGCAGATGCAAACTTGTCCTGTGTGGTGGAGATGAGATTTGATAAAGTAAGTGGAAATCCAGTAAAAGTTTCATTTGGCTACTTTGCACTCTCGAGATAATCGTCACCATGTGCCAAATGCAATATAAAAGGAATCTGAACACATTCGCGCAAAAATGAAATGACCACAATTTTCTCCAAAACTATAACAGATGCAAACTTGTCCTGTGTGGTGGAGATGAGATTTGATAAAGTAAGTGGAAATCCAGTAAAAGTTTCATTTGGCTACTTTGCACTCTCGAGATAATCGTCACCATGTGCCAAATGCAATATAAAAGGACTCTGAACACATTCGCGCAAAAATTAAATGACCACAATTTTCTCCAAAACTATAACAGATGCAAACTTGTCCTGTGTGGTGGAGATGAGATTTGATAAAGTAAGTAAAAATCCAGTAAAAGTTTCATTTGGCTACTTTGCACTCTCGAGATAATCGTCACCATGTGCCAAATGCAATATAAAAGGAATCTGAACACATTTGCGCAAAAATGAAATGACCACAATTTGCTCCAAAACTATAACAGATGCAAACTTGTCCTGTGTGGTGGAGATGAGATTTGATAAAGTAAGTGGAAATCCAGTAAAAGTTTCATTTGGCTACTTTGCACTCTCGAGATAATCGTCACCATGTGTCAAATGCAATATAAAAGGAATCTGAGCACATTCGCGCAATAATGAAATGACCACAATTTTCTCCAAAACTTTAACAGATGCAAACTTGTCCTGTGTGGTGGAGATGAAATTTGATAAAGTAAGTGGAAATCCAGTAAAAGTTTCATTTGGCTACTTTGCACTCTCGAGATAATCGTCACCATGTGCCAAATGCAATATAAAAGGAATCTGAACACATTCGCGCAAAAATGAAATGACCACAATTTTCTCCAAAACTATAACAGATGCAAACTTGTCCTGTGTGGTGGAGATGAGATTTGATAAAGTAAGTGGAAATCCAGTAAAAGTTTCATTTGGCTACTTTGCACTCTCGAGATAATCGTCACCATGTGCCAAATGCAATATAAAAGGAATCTGAACACATTCACGCAAAAATGAAATGACCACAATTTTCTCCAAAACTATAACAGATGCAAACTTGTCCTGTGTGGTGGAGATGAGATTTGATAAAGTAAGTGGAAATCCAGTAAAAGTTTCATTTGGCTACTTTGCACTCTCGAGATAATCGTCACCAGGTGCCAAATGCAATATAAAAGGAATCTGAACACATTCGCGCAAAAATGAAATGACCACAATTTTCTCCAAAACTATAACAGATGCAAACTTGTCCTGTGTGGTGGAGATGAGATTTGATAAAGTAAGTGGAAATCCAGTAAAAGTTTCATTTGGCTACTTTGCACTCTCGAGATAATCGTCACCATATGCCAAATGCAATATAAAAGGAATCTGAACACATTCGCGCAAAAATGAAATGACCACAATTTTCTCCAAAACTATAACAGATGCACACTTGTCCTGTGTGGTGGAGATGAGATTTGATAAAGTAAGTGGAAATCCAGTAAAAGTTTCATTTGGCTACTTTGCACTCTCGAGATAATCGTCACCATGTGCCAAATGCAATATAAAAGGAATCTGAACACATTCGCGCAAAAATGAAATGACCACAATTTTCTCCAAAACTATAACACATGCAAACTTGTCCTGTGTGGTGGAGATGAGATTTGATAAAGTAAGTGGAAATCCAGTAAAAGTTTCATTTGGCTACTTTGCACTCTCGAGATAATTGTCACCATGTGCCAAATGCAATATTATAAAATGAACCTGAACACATTCGCGCAAAAATGAAATGACCACAATTTTCTCCAAAACTATAACAGATGCAAACTTGTCCTGTGTGGTGGAGATGAGATTTGATAAAGTAAGTGGAAATCCAGTAAAAGTTTCATTTGGCTACTTTGCACTCTCGAGATAATCGTCACCATGTGCCAAATGCAATATAAAAGGAATCTGAACACATTCGCGCAAAAATAAAATGACCACAATTTTCTCCAAAACTATAACAGATGCAAACTTGTCCTGTGTGGTGGAGATGAGATTTGATAAAGTAAGTGGAAATCCAGTAAAAGTTTCATTTAGCTACTTTGCACTCTCGAGATAATCGTCACCATGTGCCAAATGCAATATAAAAGGAATCTGAACACATTCGCGCAAAAATGAAATGACCACAATTTTCTCCAAAACTATAACAGATGCAAACTTGTCTTGTGTGGTGGAGATGAGATTTGATAAAGTAAGTGGAAATCCAGTAAAAGTTTCATTTGGCTACTTTGCACTCTCGAGATAATCGTCACCATGTGCCAAATGCAATATAAAAGGAATCTGAACACATTCGCGCAAAAATGAAATGACCACAATTTTCTCCAAAACTATAACAGATGCAAACTTGTCCTGTGTGGTGGAGATGAGATTTAATAAAGTAAGTGGAAATCCAGTAAAAGTTTCATTTGGCTACTTTGCACTCTCGAGATAATCGTCACCATGTGCCAAATGCAATAGAATAGCAATCTGAACACATTCGCGCATAAATGAAATGACCACAATTTTCTCCAAAACTATAACAGATGCAAACTTGCCCTGTGTGGTGGAGATGAGATTTGATAAAGTAAGTGGAAATCCAGTAAAAGTTTCATTTGGCTACTTTGCACTCTCGAGATAATCGTCACCATGTGCCAAATGCAATATAAAAGGAATCTGAACACATTCGCGCAAAAATGAAATGACCACAATTTTCTCCAAAACTATAACAGATGCAAACTTGTCCTGTGTGGTGCAGATGAGATTTGATAAAGTAAGTGGAAATCCAGTAAAAGTTTCATTTGGCTACTTTGCACTCTCGAGATAATCGTCACCATGTGCCAAATGCAATATAAAAGGAATCTGAACACATTCGCGCAAAAATGAAATGACCACAATTTTCTCCAAAACTATAACAGATGCAAACTTGTCCTGTGTGGTGGAGATGAGATTTGATAAAGTAAGTGGAAATCCAGTAAAAGTTTCATTTGGCTACTTTGCACTCTCGAGATAATCGTCACCATGTGCCAAATGCAATATAAAAGGAATCTGAACACATTCGCGCAAAAATTAAATGACCACAATTTTCTCCAAAACTATAACAGATGCAAACTTGTTCTGTGTGGTGGAGATGAGATTTGATAAAGTAAGTAAAAATCCAGTAAAAGTTTCATTTGGCTACTTTGCACTCTCGAGATAATCGTCACCATGTGCCAAATGCAATATAAAAGGAATCTGAACACATTCGCGCAAAAATGAAATGACCACAATTTTCTCCAAAACTATAACAGATGCAAACTTGTCCTGTGTGTTGGAGATGAGATTTGATAAAGTAAGTGGAAATCCAGTAAAAGTTTCATTTGGCTACTTTGCACTCTCGAGATAATCGTCACCATGTGTCAAATGCAATAAAAAAGGAATCTGAACACATTCGCGCAAAAATGAAATGACCACAATTTTCTCCAAAACTATAACAGATGCAAACTTGTCCTGTGTGGTGGAGATGAGATTTGATAAAGTAAGTGGAAATCCAGTAAAAGTTTCATTTGGCTACTTTGCACTCTCGAGATAATCGTCACCATGTGCCAAATGCAATATAAAAGGAATCTGAACACATTCGCGCAAAAATGAAATGACCACAATTTTCTCCAAAACTATAACAGATGCAAACTTGTCCTGTGTGGTGGAGATGAGATTTGATAAAGTAAGTGGAAATCCAGTAAAAGTTTTATTTGGCTACTTTGCACTCTCGAGATAATCGTCACCATGTGCCAAATGCAATATAAAAGGAATCTGAACACATTCGCGCAAAAATGAAATGACCACAATTTTCTCCAAAACTATAACAGATGCAAACTTGTCCTGTGTGGTGGAGATGAGATTTGATAAAGTAAGTGGAAATCCAGTAAAAGTTTCATTTGGCTACTTTGCACTCTCGAGATAACAGTCTCCATGTGCCAAATGCAAGATAAAAGGAATCTGAACACATTCGCGCAAAAATGAAATGACCACAATTTTCTCCAAAACTACAAAACTATAACAGATGCAAACTTGTCCTGTGTGGTGGAGATGAGATTTGATAAAGTAAGTGGAAATCCAGTAAAAGTTTCATTTGGCTACTTTGCACTCTCGAGATAATCGTCACCATGTGCCAAATGCAATATAAAAGGAATCTGAACACATTTGCGCAAAAATGAAATGACCACAATTTTCTCCAAAACTATAACAGATGCAAACTTGTCCTGTGTGGTGGAGATGAGATTTGATAAAGTAAGTGGAAATCCAGTAAAAGTTTCATTTGGCTACTTTGCACTCTCGAGATAATCGTCACCATGTGTCAAATGCAATATAAAAGGAATCTGAACACATTCGCGCAATAATGAAATGACCACAATTTTCTCCAAAACTTTAACAGATGCAAACTTGTCCTGTGTGGTGGAGATGAAATTTGATAAAGTAAGTGGAAATCCAGTAAAAGTTTCATTTGGCTACTTTGCACTCTCGAGATAATCGTCACCATGTGCCAAATGCAATAGAAAAGGAATCTGAACACATTCGCGCAAAAATGAAATGACCACAATTTTCTCCAAAACTATAACAGATGCAAACTTGTCCTGTGTGGTGGAGATGAGATTTGATAAAGTAAGTGGAAATCCAGTAAAAGTTTCATTTGGCTACTTTGCACTCTCGAGATAATCGTCACCATGTGCCAAATGCAATATAAAAGGAATCTGAACACATTCGCGCAAAAATGAAATGACCACAATTTTCTCCAAAACTATAACAGATGCAAACTTGTCCTGTGTGGTGGAGATGAGATTTGATAAAGTAAGTGGAAATCCAGTAAAAGTTTCATTTGGCTACTTTGCACTCTCGAGATAATCGTCACCAGGTGCCAAATGCAATATAAAAGGAATCTGAACACATTCGCGCAAAAATGAAATGACCACAATTTTCTCCAAAACTATAACAGATGCAAACTTGTCCTGTGTGGTGGAGATGAGATTTGATAAAGTAAGTGGAAATCCAGTAAAAGTTTCATTTGGCTACTTTGCACTCTCGAGATAATCGTCACCATATGCCAAATGCAATATAAAAGGAATCTGAACACATTCGCGCAAAAATGAAATGACCACAATTTTCTCCAAAACTATAACAGATGCAAACTTGTCCTGTGTGGTGGAGATGAGATTTGATAAAGTAAGTGGAAATCCAGTAAAAGTTTCATTTGGCTACTTTGCACTCTCGAGATAATTCTCACCATGTGCCAAATGCAATATTATAAAATGAATCTGAACACATTCGCGCAAAAATGAAATGACCATAATTTTCTCCAAAACTATAACAGATGCAAACTTGTCCTGTGTGGTGGAGATGAGATTTGATAAAGTAAGTGGAAATCCAGTAAAAGTTTCATTTGGCTACTTTGCACTCTCGAGATAATCGTCACCATGTGCCAAATGCAATATAAAAGGAATCTGAACACATTCGCGCAAAAATAAAATGACCACAATTTTCTCCAAAACTATAACAGATGCAAACTTGTCCTGTGTGGTGGAGATGAAATTTGATAAAGTAAGTGGAAATCCAGTAAAAGTTTCATTTAGCTACTTTGCACTCTCGAGATAATCGTCACCATGTGCCAAATGCAATATAAAAGGAATCTGAACACATTCGCGCAAAAATGAAATGACCACAATTTTCTCCAAAACTATAACAGATGCAAACTTGTCCTGTGTGGTGGAGATGAGATTTGATAAAGTAAGTGGAAATCCAGTAAAAGTTTCATTTGGCTACTTTGCACTCTCGAGATAATCGTCACCATGTGCCAAATGCAATATAAAAGGAATCTGAACACATTCGCGCAAAAATGAAATGACCACAATTTTCTCCAAAACTATAACAGATGCAAACTTGTCCTGTGTCGTGGAGATGAGATTTGATAAAGTAAGTGGAAATCCAGTAAAAGTTTCATTTGGCTACTTTGCACTCTCGAGATAATCGTCACCATGTGCCAAATGCAATATCAAAGGAATCTGAACACATTCGCGCAAAAATGAAATGACCACAATTTTCTCCAAAACTATAACAGATGCACACTTGTCCTGTGTGGTGGAGATGAGATTTGATAAAGTAAGTGGAAATCCAGTAAAAGTTTCATTTGGCTACTTTGCACTCTCGAGATAATCGTCACCATGTGCCAAATGCAATATAAAAGGAATCTGAACACATTCGCGCAAAAATGAAATGACCACAATTTTCTCCAAAACTATAACAGATGCAAACTTGTCCTGTGTGGTGGAGATGAGATTTGATAAAGTAAGTGGAAATCCAGTAAAAGTTTCATTTGGCTACTTTGCACTCTCGAGATAATCGTCACCATGTGCCAAATGCAATATAAAAGGAATCTGAACACATTCGCGCAAAAATGAAATGACCACAATTTTCTCCAAAACTATAACAGATGCAAACTTGTCCTGTGTGGTGGAGATGAGATTTGATAAAGTAAGTGGAAATCCAGTAAAAGTTTTATTTGGCTACTTTGCACTCTCGAGATAATCGTCACCATGTGCCAAATGCAATATAAAAGGAATCTGAACACATTCGCGCAAAAATGAAATGACCACAATTTTCTCCAAAACTATAACAGATGCAAACTTGTCCTGTGTGGTGGAGATGAGATTTGATAAAGTAAGTGGAAATCCAGTAAAAGTTTCATTTGGCTACTTTGCACTCTCGAGATAACAGTCTCCATGTGCCAAATGCAAGATAAAAGGAATCTGAACACATTCGCGCAAAAATGAAATGACCACAATTTTCTCCAAAACTATAACAGATGCAAACTTGTCCTGTGTGGTGGAGATTAGATTTAATAAAGTAAGTGGAAATCCAGTAAAAGTTTCATTTGGCTACTTTGCACTCTCGAGATAATCGTCACCATGTGCCAAATGCAATAGAATAGCAATCTGAACACATTCGCGCATAAATGAAATGACCACAATTTTCTCCAAAACTATAACAGATGCAAACTTGCCCTGTGTGGTGGAGATGAGATTTGATAAAGTAAGTGGAAATCCAGTAAAAGTTTCATTTGGCTACTTTGCACTCTCGAGATAATCGTCACCATGTGCCAAATGCAATATAAAAGGAATCTGAACACATTCGCGCAAAAATGAAATGACCACAATTTTCTCCAAAACTATAACAGATGCAAACTTGTCCTGTGTGGTGCAGATGAGATTTGATAAAGTAAGTGGAAATCCAGTAAAAGTTTCATTTGGCTACTTTGCACTCTCGAGATAATCGTCACCATGTGCCAAATGCAATATAAAAGGAATCTGAACACATTCGCGCAAAAATGAAATGACCACAATTTTCTCCAAAACTATAACAGATGCAAACTTGTCCTGTGTGGTGGAGATGAGATTTGATAAAGTAAGTGGAAATCCAGTAAAAGTTTCATTTGGCTACTTTGCACTCTCGAGATAATCGTCACCATGTGCCAAATGCAATATAAAAGGAATCTGAACACATTCGCGCAAAAATTAAATGACCACAATTTTCTCCAAAACTATAACAGATGCAAACTTGTCCTGTGTGGTGGAGATGAGATTTGATAAAGTAAGTGGAAATCCAGTAAAAGTTTCATTTGGCTACTTTGCACTCTCGAGATAATCGTCACCATGTGCCAAATGCAATATAAAAGGAATCTGAACACATTCGCGCAAAAATGAAATGACCACAATTTTCTCCAAAACTATAACAGATGCAAACTTGTCCTGTGTGGTGGAGATGAGATTTGATAAAGTAAGTGGAAATCCAGTAAAAGTTTTATATGGCTACTTTGCACTCTCGAGATAATCGTCACCATGTGCCAAATGCAATATAAAAGGAATCTGAACACATTCGCGCAAAAATGAAATGACCACAATTTTCTCCAAATCTATAACAGATGCAAACTTGTCCTGTGTGGTGGAGATGAGATTTGATAAAGTAAGTGGAAATCCAGTAAAAGTTTCATTTGGCTACTTTGCACTCTCGAGATAACAGTCTCCATGTGCCAAATGCAAGATAAAAGGAATCTGAACACATTCGCGCAAAAATGAAATGACCATAATTTTCTCCAAAACTACAAAACTATAACAGATGCAAACTTGTCCTGTGTGGTGGAGATGAGATTTGATAAAGTAAGTGGAAATCCAGTAAAAGTTTCATTTGGCTACTTTGCACTCTCGAGATAATCGTCACCATGTGCCAAATGCAATATAAAAGGAATCTGAACACATTTGCGCAAAAATGAAATGACCACAATTTTCTCCAAAACTATAACAGATGCAAACTTGTCCTGTGTGGTGGAGATGAGATTTGATAAAGTAAGTGGAAATCCAGTAAAAGTTTCATTTGGCTACTTTGCACTCTCGAGATAATCGTCACCATGTGTCAAATGCAATATAAAAGGAATCTGAACACATTCGCGCAATAATGAAATGACCACAATTTTCTCCAAAACTTTAACAGATGCAAACTTGTCCTGTGTGGTGGAGATGAAATTTGATAAAGTAAGTGGAAATCCAGTAAAAGTTTCATTTGGCTACTTTGCACTCTCGAGATAATCGTCACCATGTGCCAAATGCAATAGAAAAGGAATCTGAACACATTCGCGCAAAAATGAAATGACCACAATTTTCTCCAAAACTATAACAGATGCAAACTTGTCCTGTGTGGTGGAGATGAGATTTGATAAAGTAAGTGGAAATCCAGTAAAAGTTTCATTTGGCTACTTTGCACTCTCGAGATAATCGTCACCATGTGCCAAATGCAATATAAAAGGAATCTGAACACATTCGCGCAAAAATGAAATGACCACAATTTTCTCCAAAACTATAACAGATGCAAACTTGTCCTGTGTGGTGGAGATGAGATTTGATAAAGTAAGTGGAAATCCAGTAAAAGTTTCATTTGGCTACTTTGCACTCTCGAGATAATCGTCACCATGTGCCAAATGCAATATAAAAGGAATCTGAACACATTTGCGCAAAAATGAAATGACCACAATTTTCTCCAAAACTATAACAGATGCAAACTTGTCCTGTGTGGTGGAGATGAGATTTGATAAAGTAAGTGGAAATCCAGTAAAAGTTTCATTTGGCTACTTTGCACTCTCGAGATAATCGTCACCATGTGCCAAATGCAATAGAAAAGGAATCTGAACACATTCGCGCAAAAATGAAATGACCACAATTTTCTCCAAAACTATAACAGATGCAAACTTGTCCTGTGTGGTGGAGATGAGATTTGATAAAGTAAGTGGAAATCCAGTAAAAGTTTCATTTGGCTACTTTGCACTCTCGAGATAATCGTCACCATGTGCCAAATGCAATATAAAAGGAATCTGAACACATTCGCGCAAAAATGAAATGACCACAATTTTCTCCAAAACTATAACAGATGCAAACTTGTCCTGTGTGGTGGAGATGAGATTTGATAAAGTAAGTGGAAATCCAGTAAAAGTTTCATTTGGCTACTTTGCACTCTCGAGATAATCGTCACCAGGTGCCAAATGCAATATAAAAGGAATCTGAACACATTCGCGCAAAAATGAAATGACCACAATTTTCTCCAAAACTATAACAGATGCAAACTTGTCCTGTGTGGTGGAGATGAGATTTGATAAAGTAAGTGGAAATCCAGTAAAAGTTTCATTTGGCTACTTTGCACTCTCGAGATAATCGTCACCATATGCCAAATGCAATATAAAAGGAATCTGAACACATTCGCGCAAAAATGAAATGACCACAATTTTCTCCAAAACTATAACAGATGCACACTTGTCCTGTGTGGTGGAGATGAGATTTGATAAAGTAAGTGGAAATCCAGTAAAAGTTTCATTTGGCTACTTTGCACTCTCGAGATAATCGTCACCATGTGCCAAATGCAATATAAAAGGAATCTGAACACATTCGCGCAAAAATGAAATGACCACAATTTTCTCCAAAACTATAACAGATGCAAACTTGTCCTGTGTGGTGGAGATGAGATTTGATAAAGTAAGTGGAAATCCAGTAAAAGTTTCATTTGGCTACTTTGCACTCTCGAGATAATCGTCACCATGTGCCAAATGCAATATAAAAGGAATCTGAACACATTCGCGCAAAAATTAAATGACCACAATTTTCTCCAAAACTATAACAGATGCAAACTTGTCCTGTGTGGTGGAGATGAGATTTGATAAAGTAAGTAAAAATCCAGTAAAAGTTTCATTTGGCTACTTTGCACTCTCGAGATAATCGTCACCATGTGCCAAATGCAATATAAAAGGAATCTGAACACATTCGCGCAAAAATGAAATGACCACAATTTTCTCCAAAACTATAACAGATGCAAACTTGTCCTGTGTGTTGGAGATGAGATTTGATAAAGTAAGTGGAAATCCAGTAAAAGTTTCATTTGGCTACTTTGCACTCTCGAGATAATCGTCACCATGTGTCAAATGCAATAAAAAAGGAATCTGAACACATTCGCGCAAAAATGAAATGACCACAATTTTCTCCAAAACTATAACAGATGCAAACTTGTCCTGTGTGGTGGAGATGAGATTTGATAAAGTAAGTGGAAATCCAGTAAAAGTTTCATTTGGCTACTTTGCACTCTCGAGATAATCGTCACCATGTGCCAAATGCAATATAAAAGGAATCAGAACACATTCGCGCAAAAATGAAATGACCACAATTTTCTCCAAAACTATAACAGATGCAAACTTGTCCTGTGTGGTGGAGATGAGATTTGATAAAGTAAGTGGAAATCCAGTAAAAGTTTTATTTGGCTACTTTGCACTCTCGAGATAATCGTCACCATGTGCCAAATGCAATATAAAAGGAATCTGAACACATTCGCGCAAAAATGAAATGACCACAATTTTCTCCAAAACTATAACAGATGCAAACTTGTCCTGTGTGGTGGAGATGAGATTTGATAAAGTAAGTGGAAATCCAGTAAAAGTTTCATTTGGCTACTTTGCACTCTCGAGATAACAGTCTCCATGTGCCAAATGCAAGATAAAAGGAATCTGAACACATTCGCGCAAAAATGAAATGACCACAATTTTCTCCAAAACTACAAAACTATAACAGATGCAAACTTGTCCTGTGTGGTGGAGATGAGATTTGATAAAGTAAGTGGAAATCCAGTAAAAGTTTCATTTGGCTACTTTGCACTCTCGAGATAATCGTCACCATGTGCCAAATGCAATATAAAAGGAATCTGAACACATTTGCGCAAAAATGAAATGACCACAATTTTCTCCAAAACTATAACAGATGCAAACTTGTCCTGTGTGGTGGAGATGAGATTTGATAAAGTAAGTGGAAATCCAGTAAAAGTTTCATTTGGCTACTTTGCACTCTCGAGATAATCGTCACCATGTGTCAAATGCAATATAAAAGGAATCTGAACACATTCGCGCAATAATGAAATGACCACAATTTTCTCCAAAACTTTAACAGATGCAAACTTGTCCTGTGTGGTGGAGATGAAATTTGATAAAGTAAGTGGAAATCCAGTAAAAGTTTCATTTGGCTACTTTGCACTCTCGAGATAATCGTCACCATGTGCCAAATGCAATAGAAAAGGAATCTGAACACATTCGCGCAAAAATGAAATGACCACAATTTTCTCCAAAACTATAACAGATGCAAACTTGTCCTGTGTGGTGGAGATGAGATTTGATAAAGTAAGTGGAAATCCAGTAAAAGTTTCATTTGGCTACTTTGCACTCTCGAGATAATCGTCACCATGTGCCAAATGCAATATAAAAGGAATCTGAACACATTCGCGCAAAAATGAAATGACCACAATTTTCTCCAAAACTATAACAGATGCAAACTTGTCCTGTGTGGTGGAGATGAGATTTGATAAAGTAAGTGGAAATCCAGTAAAAGTTTCATTTGGCTACTTTGCACTCTCGAGATAATCGTCACCAGGTGCCAAATGCAATATAAAAGGAATCTGAACACATTCGCGCAAAAATGAAATGACCACAATTTTCTCCAAAACTATAACAGATGCAAACTTGTCCTGTGTGGTGGAGATGAGATTTGATAAAGTAAGTGGAAATCCAGTAAAAGTTTCATTTGGCTACTTTGCACTCTCGAGATAATCGTCACCATATGCCAAATGCAATATAAAAGGAATCTGAACACATTCGCGCAAAAATGAAATGACCACAATTTTCTCCAAAACTATAACAGATGCAAACTTGTCCTGTGTGGTGGAGATGAGATTTGATAAAGTAAGTGGAAATCCAGTAAAAGTTTCATTTGGCTACTTTGCACTCTCGAGATAATTCTCACCATGTGCCAAATGCAATATTATAAAATGAATCTGAACACATTCGCGCAAAAATGAAATGACCATAATTTTCTCCAAAACTATAACAGATGCAAACTTGTCCTGTGTGGTGGAGATGAGATTTGATAAAGTAAGTGGAAATCCAGTAAAAGTTTCATTTGGCTACTTTGCACTCTCGAGATAATCGTCACCAGGTGCCAAATGCAATATAAAAGGAATCTGAACACATTCGCGCAAAAATGAAATGACCACAATTTTCTCCAAAACTATAACAGATGCAAACTTGTCCTGTGTGGTGGAGATGAGATTTGATAAAGTAAGTGGAAATCCAGTAAAAGTTTCATTTGGCTACTTTGCACTCTCGAGATAATCGTCACCATATGCCAAATGCAATATAAAAGGAATCTGAACACATTCGCGCAAAAATGAAATGACCACAATTTTCTCCAAAACTATAACAGATGCACACTTGTCCTGTGTGGTGGAGATGAGATTTGATAAAGTAAGTGGAAATCCAGTAAAAGTTTCATTTGGCTACTTTGCACTCTCGAGATAATCGTCACCATGTGCCAAATGCAATATAAAAGGAATCTGAACACATTCGCGCAAAAATGAAATGACCACAATTTTCTCCAAAACTATAACAGATGCAAACTTGTCCTGTGTGGTGGAGATGAGATTTGATAAAGTAAGTGGAAATCCAGTAAAAGTTTCATTTGGCTACTTTGCACTCTCGAGATAATCGTCACCATGTGCCAAATGCAATATAAAAGGAATCTGAACACATTCGCGCAAAAATTAAATGACCACAATTTTCTCCAAAACTATAACAGATGCAAACTTGTCCTGTGTGGTGGAGATGAGATTTGATAAAGTAAGTAAAAATCCAGTAAAAGTTTCATTTGGCTACTTTGCACTCTCGAGATAATCGTCACCATGTGCCAAATGCAATATAAAAGGAATCTGAACACATTCGCGCAAAAATGAAATGACCACAATTTTCTCCAAAACTATAACAGATGCAAACTTGTCCTGTGTGTTGGAGATGAGATTTGATAAAGTAAGTGGAAATCCAGTAAAAGTTTCATTTGGCTACTTTGCACTCTCGAGATAATCGTCACCATGTGTCAAATGCAATAAAAAAGGAATCTGAACACATTCGCGCAAAAATGAAATGACCACAATTTTCTCCAAAACTATAACAGATGCAAACTTGTCCTGTGTGGTGGAGATGAGATTTGATAAAGTAAGTGGAAATCCAGTAAAAGTTTCATTTGGCTACTTTGCACTCTCGAGATAATCGTCACCATGTGCCAAATGCAATATAAAAGGAATCTGAACACATTCGCGCAAAAATGAAATGACCACAATTTTCTCCAAAACTATAACAGATGCAAACTTGTCCTGTGTGGTGGAGATGAGATTTGATAAAGTAAGTGGAAATCCAGTAAAAGTTTTATTTGGCTACTTTGCACTCTCGAGATAATCGTCACCATGTGCCAAATGCAATATAAAAGGAATCTGAACACATTCGCGCAAAAATGAAATGACCACAATTTTCTCCAAAACTATAACAGATGCAAACTTGTCCTGTGTGGTGGAGATGAGATTTGATAAAGTAAGTGGAAATCCAGTAAAAGTTTCATTTGGCTACTTTGCACTCTCGAGATAACAGTCTCCATGTGCCAAATGCAAGATAAAAGGAATCTGAACACATTCGCGCAAAAATGAAATGACCACAATTTTCTCCAAAACTACAAAACTATAACAGATGCAAACTTGTCCTGTGTGGTGGAGATGAGATTTGATAAAGTAAGTGGAAATCCAGTAAAAGTTTCATTTGGCTACTTTGCACTCTCGAGATAATCGTCACCATGTGCCAAATGCAATATAAAAGGAATCTGAACACATTTGCGCAAAAATGAAATGACCACAATTTTCTCCAAAACTATAACAGATGCAAACTTGTCCTGTGTGGTGGAGATGAGATTTGATAAAGTAAGTGGAAATCCAGTAAAAGTTTCATTTGGCTACTTTGCACTCTCGAGATAATCGTCACCATGTGTCAAATGCAATATAAAAGGAATCTGAACACATTCGCGCAATAATGAAATGACCACAATTTTCTCCAAAACTTTAACAGATGCAAACTTGTCCTGTGTGGTGGAGATGAAATTTGATAAAGTAAGTGGAAATCCAGTAAAAGTTTCATTTGGCTACTTTGCACTCTCGAGATAATCGTCACCATGTGCCAAATGCAATAGAAAAGGAATCTGAACACATTCGCGCAAAAATGAAATGACCACAATTTTCTCCAAAACTATAACAGATGCAAACTTGTCCTGTGTGGTGGAGATGAGATTTGATAAAGTAAGTGGAAATCCAGTAAAAGTTTCATTTGGCTACTTTGCACTCTCGAGATAATCGTCACCATGTGCCAAATGCAATATAAAAGGAATCTGAACACATTCGCGCAAAAATGAAATGACCACAATTTTCTCCAAAACTATAACAGATGCAAACTTGTCCTGTGTGGTGGAGATGAGATTTGATAAAGTAAGTGGAAATCCAGTAAAAGTTTCATTTGGCTACTTTGCACTCTCGAGATAATCGTCACCAGGTGCCAAATGCAATATAAAAGGAATCTGAACACATTCGCGCAAAAATGAAATGACCACAATTTTCTCCAAAACTATAACAGATGCAAACTTGTCCTGTGTGGTGGAGATGAGATTTGATAAAGTAAGTGGAAATCCAGTAAAAGTTTCATTTGGCTACTTTGCACTCTCGAGATAATCGTCACCATATGCCAAATGCAATATAAAAGGAATCTGAACACATTCGCGCAAAAATGAAATGACCACAATTTTCTCCAAAACTATAACAGATGCAAACTTGTCCTGTGTGGTGGAGATGAGATTTGATAAAGTAAGTGGAAATCCAGTAAAAGTTTCATTTGGCTACTTTGCACTCTCGAGATAATTCTCACCATGTGCCAAATGCAATATTATAAAATGAATCTGAACACATTCGCGCAAAAATGAAATGACCATAATTTTCTCCAAAACTATAACAGATGCAAACTTGTCCTGTGTGGTGGAGATGAGATTTGATAAAGTAAGTGGAAATCCAGTAAAAGTTTCATTTGGCTACTTTGCACTCTCGAGATAATCGTCACCATGTGCCAAATGCAATATAAAAGGAATCTGAACACATTCGCGCAAAAATAAAATGACCACAATTTTCTCCAAAACTATAACAGATGCAAACTTGTCCTGTGTGGTGGAGATGAAATTTGATAAAGTAAGTGGAAATCCAGTAAAAGTTTCATTTAGCTACTTTGCACTCTCGAGATAATCGTCACCATGTGCCAAATGCAATATAAAAGGAATCTGAACACATTCGCGCAAAAATGAAATGACCACAATTTTCTCCAAAACTATAACAGATGCAAACTTGTCCTGTGTGGTGGAGATGAGATTTGATAAAGTAAGTGGAAATCCAGTAAAAGTTTCATTTGGCTACTTTGCACTCTCGAGATAATCGTCACCATGTGCCAAATGCAATATAAAAGGAATCTGAACACATTCGCGCAAAAATGAAATGACCACAATTTTCTCCAAAACTATAACAGATGCAAACTTGTCCTGTGTCGTGGAGATGAGATTTGATAAAGTAAGTGGAAATCCAGTAAAAGTTTCATTTGGCTACTTTGCACTCTCGAGATAATCGTCACCATGTGCCAAATGCAATATCAAAGGAATCTGAACACATTCGCGCAAAAATGAAATGACCACAATTTTCTCCAAAACTATAACAGATGCACACTTGTCCTGTGTGGTGGAGATGAGATTTGATAAAGTAAGTGGAAATCCAGTAAAAGTTTCATTTGGCTACTTTGCACTCTCGAGATAATCGTCACCATGTGCCAAATGCAATATAAAAGGAATCTGAACACATTCGCGCAAAAATGAAATGACCACAATTTTCTCCAAAACTATAACAGATGCAAACTTGTCCTGTGTGGTGGAGATGAGATTTGATAAAGTAAGTGGAAATCCAGTAAAAGTTTCATTTGGCTACTTTGCACTCTCGAGATAATCGTCACCATGTGCCAAATGCAATATAAAAGGAATCTGAACACATTCGCGCAAAAATGAAATGACCACAATTTTCTCCAAAACTATAACAGATGCAAACTTGTCCTGTGTGGTGGAGATGAGATTTGATAAAGTAAGTGGAAATCCAGTAAAAAATTTATTTGGCTACTTTGCACTCTCGAGATAATCGTCACCATGTGCCAAATGCAATATAAAAGGAATCTGAACACATTCGCGCAAAAATGAAATGACCACAATTTTCTCCAAAACTATAACAGATGCAAACTTGTCCTGTGTGGTGGAGATGAGATTTGATAAAGTAAGTGGAAATCCAGTAAAAGTTTCATTTGGCTACTTTGCACTCTCGAGATAACAGTCTCCATGTGCCAAATGCAAGATAAAAGGAATCTGAACACATTCGCGCAAAAATGAAATGACCACAATTTTCTCCAAAACTACAAAACTATAACAGATGCAAACTTGTCCTGTGTGGTGGAGATGAGATTTGATAAAGTAAGTGGAAATCCAGTAAAAGTTTCATTTGGCTACTTTGCACTCTCGAGATAATCGTCACCATGTGCCAAATGCAATATAAAAGGAATCTGAACACATTTGCGCAAAAATGAAATGACCACAATTTTCTCCAAAACTATAACAGATGCAAACTTGTCCTGTGTGGTGGAGATGAGATTTGATAAAGTAAGTGGAAATCCAGTAAAAGTTTCATTTGGCTACTTTGCACTCTCGAGATAATCGTCACCATGTGTCAAATGCAATATAAAAGGAATCTGAACACATTCGCGCAATAATGAAATGACCACAATTTTCTCCAAAACTTTAACAGATGCAAACTTGTCCTGTGTGGTGGAGATGAAATTTGATAAAGTAAGTGGAAATCCAGTAAAAGTTTCATTTGGCTACTTTGCACTCTCGAGATAATCGTCACCATGTGCCAAATGCATAGAAAAGGAATCTGAACACATTCGCGCAAAAATGAAATGACCACAATTTTCTCCAAAACTATAACAGATGCAAACTTGTCCTGTGTGGTGGAGATGAGATTTGATAAAGTAAGTGGAAATCCAGTAAAAGTTTCATTTGACTACTTTGCACTCTCGAGATAATCGTCACCATGTGCCAAATGCAATATAAAAGGAATCTGAACACATTCGCGCAAAAATGAAATGACCACAATTTTCTCCAAAACTATAACAGATGCAAACTTGTCCTGTGTGGTGGAGATGAGATTTGATAAAGTAAGTGGAAATCCAGTAAAAGTTTCATTTGGCTACTTTGCACTCTCGAGATAATCGTCACCATGTGCCAAATGCAATATAAAAGGAATCTGAACACATTCGCGCAAAAATGAAATGACCACAATTTTCTCCAAAACTATAACAGATGCAAACTTGTCCTGTGTGGTGGAGATGAGATTTGATAAAGTAAGTGGAAATCCAGTAAAAGTTTCATTTGGCTACTTTGCACTCTCGAGATAATCGTCACCATGTGCCAAATGCAATATAAAAGGAATCTGAACACATTCGCGCAAAAATGAAATGACCACAATTTTCTCCAAAACTATAACAGATGCAAACTTGTCCTGTGTGGTGGAGATGAGATTTGATAAAGTAAGTGGAAATCCAGTAAAAGTTTCATTTGGCTACTTTGCACTCTCGAGATAATCGTCACCATGTGCCAAATGCAATATAAAAGGAATCTGAACACATTCGCGCAAAAATGAAATGACCACAATTTTCTCCAAAACTATAACAGATGCAAACTTGTCCTGTGTGGTGGAGATGAGATTTAATAAAGTAAGTGGAAATCCAGTAAAAGTTTCATTTGGCTACTTTGCACTCTCGAGATAATCGTCACCATGTGCCAAATGCAATAGAATAGCAATCTGAACACATTCGCGCATAAATGAAATGACCACAATTTTCTCCAAAACTATAACAGATGCAAACTTGCCCTGTGTGGTGGAGATGAGATTTGATAAAGTAAGTGGAAATCCAGTAAAAGTTTCATTTGGCTACTTTGCACTCTCGAGATAATCGTCACCATGTGCCAAATGCAATATAAAAGGAATCTGAACACATTCGCGCAAAAATGAAATGACCACAATTTTCTCCAAAACTATAACAGATGCAAACTTGTCCTGTGTGGTGCAGATGAGATTTGATAAAGTAAGTGGAAATCCAGTAAAAGTTTCATTTGGCTACTTTGCACTCTCGAGATAATCGTCACCATGTGCCAAATGCAATATAAAAGGAATCTGAACACATTCGCGCAAAAATGAAATGACCACAATTTTCTCCAAAACTATAACAGATGCAAACTTGTCCTGTGTGGTGGAGATGAGATTTGATAAAGTAAGTGGAAATCCAGTAAAAGTTTCATTTGGCTACTTTGCACTCTCGAGATAATCGTCACAATGTGCCAAATGCAATATAAAAGGAATCTGAACACATTCGCGCAAAAATTAAATGACCACAATTTTCTCCAAAACTATAACAGATGCAAACTTGTCCTGTGTGGTGGAGATGAGATTTGATAAAGTAAGTAAAAATCCAGTAAAAGTTTCATTTGGCTACTTTGCACTCTCGAGATAATCGTCACCATGTGCCAAATGCAATATAAAAGGAATCTGAACACATTCGCGCAAAAATGAAATGACCACAATTTTCTCCAAAACTATAACAGATGCAAACTTGTCCTGTGTGTTGGAGATGAGATTTGATAAAGTAAGTGGAAATCCAGTAAAAGTTTCATTTGGCTACTTTGCACTCTCGAGATAATCGTCACCATGTGTCAAATGCAATAAAAAAGGAATCTGAACACATTCGCGCAAAAATGAAATGACCACAATTTTCTCCAAAACTATAACAGATGCAAACTTGTCCTGTGTGGTGGAGATGAGATTTGATAAAGTAAGTGGAAATCCAGTAAAAGTTTCATTTGGCTACTTTGCACTCTCGAGATAATCGTCACCATGTGCCAAATGCAATATAAAAGGAATCTGAACACATTCGCGCAAAAATGAAATGACCACAATTTTCTCCAAAACTATAACAGATGCAAACTTGTCCTGTGTGGTGGAGATGAGATTTGATAAAGTAAGTGGAAATCCAGTAAAAGTTTTATATGGCTACTTTGCACTCTCGAGATAATCGTCACCATGTGCCAAATGCAATATAAAAGGAATCTGAACACATTCGCGCAAAAATGAAATGACCACAATTTTCTCCAAAACTATAACAGATGCAAACTTGTCCTGTGTGGTGGAGATGAGATTTGATAAAGTAAGTGGAAATCCAGTAAAAGTTTCATTTGGCTACTTTGCACTCTCGAGATAACAGTCTCCATGTGCCAAATGCAAGATAAAAGGAATCTGAACACATTCGCGCAAAAATGAAATGACCACAATTTTCTCCAAAACTACAAAACTATAACAGATGCAAACTTGTCCTGTGTGGTGGAGATGAGATTTGATAAAGTAAGTGGAAATCCAGTAAAAGTTTCATTTGGCTACTTTGCACTCTCGAGATAATCGTCACCATGTGCCAAATGCAATATAAAAGGAATCTGAACACATTTGCGCAAAAATGAAATGACCACAATTTTCTCCAAAACTATAACAGATGCAAACTTGTCCTGTGTGGTGGAGATGAGATTTGATAAAGTAAGTGGAAATCCAGTAAAAGTTTCATTTGGCTACTTTGCACTCTCGAGATAATCGTCACCATGTGTCAAATGCAATATAAAAGGAATCTGAACACATTCGCGCAATAATGAAATGACCACAATTTTCTCCAAAACTTTAACAGATGCAAACTTGTCCTGTGTGGTGGAGATGAAATTTGATAAAGTAAGTGGAAATCCAGTAAAAGTTTCATTTGGCTACTTTGCACTCTCGAGATAATCGTCACCATGTGCCAAATGCAATAGAAAAGGAATCTGAACACATTCGCGCAAAAATGAAATGACCACAATTTTCTCCAAAACTATAACAGATGCAAACTTGTCCTGTGTGGTGGAGATGAGATTTGATAAAGTAAGTGGAAATCCAGTAAAAGTTTCATTTGGCTACTTTGCACTCTCGAGATAATCGTCACCATGTGCCAAATGCAATATAAAAGGAATCTGAACACATTCGCGCAAAAATGAAATGACCACAATTTTCTCCAAAACTATAACAGATGCAAACTTGTCCTGTGTGGTGGAGATGAGATTTGATAAAGTAAGTGGAAATCCAGTAAAAGTTTCATTTGGCTACTTTGCACTCTCGAGATAATCGTCACCATGTGCCAAATGCAATATAAAAGGAATCTGAACACATTTGCGCAAAAATGAAATGACCACAATTTTCTCCAAAACTATAACAGATGCAAACTTGTCCTGTGTGGTGGAGATGAGATTTGATAAAGTAAGTGGAAATCCAGTAAAAGTTTCATTTGGCTACTTTGCACTCTCGAGATAATCGTCACCATGTGTCAAATGCAATATAAAAGGAATCTGAACACATTCGCGCAATAATGAAATGACCACAATTTTCTCCAAAACTTTAACAGATGCAAACTTGTCCTGTGTGGTGGAGATGAAATTTGATAAAGTAAGTGGAAATCCAGTAAAAGTTTCATTTGGCTACTTTGCACTCTCGAGATAATCGTCACCATGTGCCAAATGCAATAGAAAAGGAATCTGAACACATTCGCGCAAAAATGAAATGACCACAATTTTCTCCAAAACTATAACAGATGCAAACTTGTCCTGTGTGGTGGAGATGAGATTTGATAAAGTAGGTGGAAATCCAGTAAAAGTTTCATTTGGCTACTTTGCACTCTCGAGATAATCGTCACCATGTGCCAAATGCAATATAAAAGGAATCTGAACACATTCGCGCAAAAATGAAATGACCACAATTTTCTCCAAAACTATAACAGATGCAAACTTGTCCTGTGTGGTGGAGATGAGATTTGATAAAGTAAGTGGAAATCCAGTAAAAGTTTCATTTGGCTACTTTGCACTCTCGAGATAATCGTCACCAGGTGCCAAATGCAATATAAAAGGAATCTGAACACATTCGCGCAAAAATGAAATGACCACAATTTTCTCCAAAACTATAACAGATGCAAACTTGTCCTGTGTGGTGGAGATGAGATTTGATAAAGTAAGTGGAAATCCAGTAAAAGTTTCATTTGGCTACTTTGCACTCTCGAGATAATCGTCACCATATGCCAAATGCAATATAAAAGGAATCTGAACACATTCGCGCAAAAATGAAATGACCACAATTTTCTCCAAAACTATAACAGATGCACACTTGTCCTGTGTGGTGGAGATGAGATTTGATAAAGTAAGTGGAAATCCAGTAAAAGTTTCATTTGGCTACTTTGCACTCTCGAGATAATCGTCACCATGTGCCAAATGCAATATAAAAGGAATCTGAACACATTCGCGCAAAAATGAAATGACCACAATTTTCTCCAAAACTATAACAGATGCAAACTTGTCCTGTGTGGTGGAGATGAGATTTGATAAAGTAAGTGGAAATCCAGTAAAAGTTTCATTTGGCTACTTTGCACTCTCGAGATAATTCTCACCATGTGCCAAATGCAATATTATAAAATGAATCTGAACACATTCGCGCAAAAATGAAATGACCACAATTTTCTCCAAAACTATAACAGATGCAAACTTGTCCTGTGTGGTGGAGATGAGATTTGATAAAGTAAGTGGAAATCCAGTAAAAGTTTCATTTGGCTACTTTGCACTCTCGAGATAATCGTCACCATGTGCCAAATGCAATATAAAAGGAATCTGAACACATTCGCGCAAAAATAAAATGACCACAATTTTCTCCAAAACTATAACAGATGCAAACTTGTCCTGTGTGGTGGAGATGAAATTTGATAAAGTAAGTGGAAATCCAGTAAAAGTTTCATTTAGCTACTTTGCACTCTCGAGATAATCGTCACCATGTGCCAAATGCAATATAAAAGGAATCTGAACACATTCGCGCAAAAATGAAATGACCACAATTTTCTCCAAAACTATAACAGATGCAAACTTGTCCTGTGTGGTGGAGATGAGATTTGATAAAGTAAGTGGAAATCCAGTAAAAGTTTCATTTGGCTACTTTGCACTCTCGAGATAATCGTCACCATGTGCCAAATGCAATATAAAAGGAATCTGAACACATTCGCGCAAAAATGAAATGACCACAATTTTCTCCAAAACTATAACAGATGCAAACTTGTCCTGTGTGGTGGAGATGAGATTTGATAAAGTAAGTGGAAATCCAGTAAAAGTTTCATTTGGCTACTTTGCACTCTCGAGATAATCGTCACCATGTGCCAAATGCAATATCAAAGGAATCTGAACACATTCGCGCAAAAATGAAATGACCACAATTTTCTCCAAAACTATAACAGATGCACACTTGTCCTGTGTGGTGGAGATGAGATTTGATAAAGTAAGTGGAAATCCAGTAAAAGTTTCATTTGGCTACTTTGCACTCTCGAGATAATCGTCACCATGTGCCAAATGCAATATAAAAGGAATCTGAACACATTCGCGCAAAAATGAAATGACCACAATTTTCTCCAAAACTATAACAGATGCAAACTTGTCCTGTGTGGTGGAGATGAGATTTGATAAAGTAAGTGGAAATCCAGTAAAAGTTTCATTTGGCTACTTTGCACTCTCGAGATAATCGTCACCATGTGCCAAATGCAATATAAAAGGAATCTGAACACATTCGCGCAAAAATGAAATGACCACAATTTTCTCCAAAACTATAACAGATGCAAACTTGTCCTGTGTGGTGGAGATGAGATTTGATAAAGTAAGTGGAAATCCAGTAAAAGTTTTATTTGGCTACTTTGCACTCTCGAGATAATCGTCACCATGTGCCAAATGCAATATAAAAGGAATCTGAACACATTCGCGCAAAAATGAAATGACCACAATTTTCTCCAAAACTATAACAGATGCAAACTTGTCCTGTGTGGTGGAGATGAGATTTGATAAAGTAAGTGGAAATCCAGTAAAAGTTTCATTTGGCTACTTTGCACTCTCGAGATAACAGTCTCCATGTGCCAAATGCAAGATAAAAGGAATCTGAACACATTCGCGCAAAAATGAAATGACCACAATTTTCTCCAAAACTACAAAACTATAACAGATGCAAACTTGTCCTGTGTGGTGGAGATGAGATTTGATAAAGTAAGTGGAAATCCAGTAAAAGTTTCATTTGGCTACTTTGCACTCTCGAGATAATCGTCACCATGTGCCAAATGCAATATAAAAGGAATCTGAACACATTTGCGCAAAAATGAAATGACCACAATTTTCTCCAAAACTATAACAGATGCAAACTTGTCCTGTGTGGTGGAGATGAGATTTGATAAAGTAAGTGGAAATCCAGTAAAAGTTTCATTTGGCTACTTTGCACTCTCGAGATAATCGTCACCATGTGTCAAATGCAATATAAAAGGAATCTGAACACATTCGCGCAATAATGAAATGACCACAATTTTCTCCAAAACTTTAACAGATGCAAACTTGTCCTGTGTGGTGGAGATGAAATTTGATAAAGTAAGTGGAAATCCAGTAAAAGTTTCATTTGGCTACTTTGCACTCTCGAGATAATCGTCACCATGTGCCAAATGCAATAGAAAAGGAATCTGAACACATTCGCGCAAAAATGAAATGACCACAATTTTCTCCAAAACTATAACAGATGCAAACTTGTCCTGTGTGGTGGAGATGAGATTTGATAAAGTAAGTGGAAATCCAGTAAAAGTTTCATTTGGCTACTTTGCACTCTCGAGATAATCGTCACCATGTGCCAAATGCAATATAAAAGGAATCTGAACACATTCGCGCAAAAATGAAATGACCACAATTTTCTCCAAAACTATAACAGATGCAAACTTGTCCTGTGTGGTGGAGATGAGATTTGATAAAGTAAGTGGAAATCCAGTAAAAGTTTCATTTGGCTACTTTGCACTCTCGAGATAATCGTCACCAGGTGCCAAATGCAATATAAAAGGAATCTGAACACATTCGCGCAAAAATGAAATGACCACAATTTTCTCCAAAACTATAACAGATGCAAACTTGTCCTGTGTGGTGGAGATGAGATTTGATAAAGTAAGTGGAAATCCAGTAAAAGTTTCATTTGGCTACTTTGCACTCTCGAGATAATCGTCACCATATGCCAAATGCAATATAAAAGGAATCTGAACACATTCGCGCAAAAATGAAATGACCACAATTTTCTCCAAAACTATAACAGATGCACACTTGTCCTGTGTGGTGGAGATGAGATTTGATAAAGTAAGTGGAAATCCAGTAAAAGTTTCATTTGGCTACTTTGCACTCTCGAGATAATCGTCACCATGTGCCAAATGCAATATAAAAGGAATCTGAACACATTCGCGCAAAAATGAAATGACCACAATTTTCTCCAAAACTATAACAGATGCAAACTTGTCCTGTGTGGTGGAGATGAGATTTGATAAAGTAAGTGGAAATCCAGTAAAAGTTTCATTTGGCTACTTTGCACTCTCGAGATAATTCTCACCATGTGCCAAATGCAATATTATAAAATGAATCTGAACACATTCGCGCAAAAATGAAATGACCACAATTTTCTCCAAAACTATAACAGATGCAAACTTGTCCTGTGTGGTGGAGATGAGATTTGATAAAGTAAGTGGAAATCCAGTAAAAGTTTCATTTGGCTACTTTGCACTCTCGAGATAATCGTCACCATGTGCCAAATGCAATATAAAAGGAATCTGAACACATTCGCGCAAAAATAAAATGACCACAATTTTCTCCAAAACTATAACAGATGCAAACTTGTCCTGTGTGGTGGAGATGAAATTTGATAAAGTAAGTGGAAATCCAGTAAAAGTTTCATTTAGCTACTTTTCACTCTCGAGATAATCGTCACCATGTGCCAAATGCAATATAAAAGGAATCTGAACACATTCGCGCAAAAATGAAATGACCACAATTTTCTCCAAAACTATAACAGATGCAAACTTGTCCTGTGTGGTGGAGATGAGATTTGATAAAGTAAGTGGAAATCCAGTAAAAGTTTCATTTGGCTACTTTGCACTCTCGAGATAATCGTCACCATGTGCCAAATGCAATATAAAAGGAATCTGAACACATTCGCGCAAAAATGAAATGACCACAATTTTCTCCAAAACTATAACAGATGCAAACTTGTCCTGTGTGGTGGAGATGAGATTTGATAAAGTAAGTGGAAATCCAGTAAAAGTTTCATTTGGCTACTTTGCACTCTCGAGATAATCGTCACCATGTGCCAAATGCAATATAAAAGGAATCTGAACACATTCGCGCAAAAATTAAATGACCACAATTTTCTCCAAAACTATAACAGATGCAAACTTGTCCTGTGTGGTGGAGATGAGATTTGATAAAGTAAGTAAAAATCCAGTAAAAGTTTCATTTGGCTACTTTGCACTCTCGAGATAATCGTCACCATGTGCCAAATGCAATATAAAAGGAATCTGAACACATTCGCGCAAAAATGAAATGACCACAATTTTCTCCAAAACTATAACAGATGCAAACTTGTCCTGTGTGTTGGAGATGAGATTTGATAAAGTAAGTGGAAATCCAGTAAAAGTTTCATTTGGCTACTTTGCACTCTCGAGATAATCGTCACCATGTGTCAAATGCAATAAAAAAGGAATCTGAACACATTCGCGCAAAAATGAAATGACCACAATTTTCTCCAAAACTATAACAGATGCAAACTTGTCCTGTGTGGTGGAGATGAGATTTGATAAAGTAAGTGGAAATCCAGTAAAAGTTTCATTTGGCTACTTTGCACTCTCGAGATAATCGTCACCATGTGCCAAATGCAATATAAAAGGAATCTGAACACATTCGCGCAAAAATGAAATGACCACAATTTTCTCCAAAACTATAACAGATGCAAACTTGTCCTGTGTGGTGGAGATGAGATTTGATAAAGTAAGTGGAAATCCAGTAAAAGTTTTATTTGGCTACTTTGCACTCTCGAGATAATCGTCACCATGTGCCAAATGCAATATAAAAGGAATCTGAACACATTCGCGCAAAAATGAAATGACCACAATTTTCTCCAAAACTATAACAGATGCAAACTTGTCCTGTGTGGTGGAGATGAGATTTGATAAAGTAAGTGGAAATCCAGTAAAAGTTTCATTTGGCTACTTTGCACTCTCGAGATAACAGTCTCCATGTGCCAAATGCAAGATAAAAGGAATCTGAACACATTCGCGCAAAAATGAAATGACCACAATTTTCTCCAAAACTACAAAACTATAACAGATGCAAACTTGTCCTGTGTGGTGGAGATGAGATTTGATAAAGTAAGTGGAAATCCAGTAAAAGTTTCATTTGGCTACTTTGCACTCTCGAGATAATCGTCACCATGTGCCAAATGCAATATAAAAGGAATCTGAACACATTTGCGCAAAAATGAAATGACCACAATTTTCTCCAAAACTATAACAGATGCAAACTTGTCCTGTGTGGTGGAGATGAGATTTGATAAAGTAAGTGGAAATCCAGTAAAAGTTTCATTTGGCTACTTTGCACTCTCGAGATAATCGTCACCATGTGTCAAATGCAATATAAAAGGAATCTGAACACATTCGCGCAATAATGAAATGACCACAATTTTCTCCAAAACTTTAACAGATGCAAACTTGTCCTGTGTGGTGGAGATGAAATTTGATAAAGTAAGTGGAAATCCAGTAAAAGTTTCATTTGGCTACTTTGCACTCTCGAGATAATCGTCACCATGTGCCAAATGCAATAGAAAAGGAATCTGAACACATTCGCGCAAAAATGAAATGACCACAATTTTCTCCAAAACTATAACAGATGCAAACTTGTCCTGTGTGGTGGAGATGAGATTTGATAAAGTAAGTGGAAATCCAGTAAAAGTTTCATTTGGCTACTTTGCACTCTCGAGATAATCGTCACCATGTGCCAAATGCAATATAAAAGGAATCTGAACACATTCGCGCAAAAATGAAATGACCACAATTTTCTCCAAAACTATAACAGATGCAAACTTGTCCTGTGTGGTGGAGATGAGATTTGATAAAGTAAGTGGAAATCCAGTAAAAGTTTCATTTGGCTACTTTGCACTCTCGAGATAATCGTCACCAGGTGCCAAATGCAATATAAAAGGAATCTGAACACATTCACGCAAAAATGAAATGACCACAATTTTCTCCAAAACTATAACAGATGCAAACTTGTCCTGTGTGGTGGAGATGAGATTTGATAAAGTAAGTGGAAATCCAGTAAAAGTTTCATTTGGCTACTTTGCACTCTCGAGATAATCGTCACCATATGCCAAATGCAATATAAAAGGAATCTGAACACATTCGCGCAAAAATGAAATGACCACAATTTTCTCCAAAACTATAACAGATGCACACTTGTCCTGTGTGGTGGAGATGAGATTTGATAAAGTAAGTGGAAATCCAGTAAAAGTTTCATTTGGCTACTTTGCACTCTCGAGATAATCGTCACCATGTGCCAAATGCAATATAAAAGGAATCTGAACACATTCGCGCAAAAATGAAATGACCACAATTTTCTCCAAAACTATAACAGATGCAAACTTGTCCTGTGTGGTGGAGATGAGATTTGATAAAGTAAGTGGAAATCCAGTAAAAGTTTCATTTGGCTACTTTGCACTCTCGAGATAATTGTCACCATGTGCCAAATGCAATATTATAAAATGAATCTGAACACATTCGCGCAAAAATGAAATGACCACAATTTTCTCCAAAACTATAACAGATGCAAACTTGTCCTGTGTGGTGGAGATGAGATTTGATAAAGTAAGTGGAAATCCAGTAAAATTTTCATTTGGCTACTTTGCACTCTCGAGATAATCGTCACCATGTGCCAAATGCAATATAAAAGGAATCTGAACACATTCGCGCAAAAATAAAATGACCACAATTTTCTCCAAAACTATAACAGATGCAAACTTGTCCTGTGTGGTGGAGATGAAATTTGATAAAGTAAGTGGAAATCCAGTAAAAGTTTCATTTAGCTACTTTGCACTCTCGAGATAATCGTCACCATGTGCCAAATACAATATAAAAGGAATCTGAACACATTTGCGCAAAAATGAAATGACCACAATTTTCTCCAAAACTATAACAGATGCAAACTTGTCCTGTGTGGTGGAGATGA
The DNA here is from genome assembly GCF_048569485.1 of Anomaloglossus baeobatrachus. NCBI lineage: Eukaryota > Metazoa > Chordata > Amphibia > Anura > Aromobatidae > Anomaloglossus > Anomaloglossus baeobatrachus. The sequence goes on from NW_027442389.1 coordinate 55,893, forward strand.
GATTTGATAAAGTAAGTGGAAATCCAGTAAAAGTTTCATTTGGCTACTTTGCACTCTCGAGATAATCGTCACCATGTGCCAAATGCAATATAAAAGGAATCTGAACACATTCGCGCAAAAATGAAATGACCACAATTTTCTCCAAAACTATAACAGATGCAAACTTGTCCTGTGTGGTGGAGATGAGATTTGATAAAGTAAGTGGAAATCCAGTAAAAGTTTCATTTGGCTACTTTGCACTCTCGAGATAATCGTCACCATGTGCCAAATGCAATATAAAAGGAATCTGAACACATTCGCGCAAAAATGAAATGACCACAATTTTCTCCAAAACGATAACAGATGCAAACTTGTCCTGTGTGGTGGAGATGAGATTTGATAAAGTAAGTGGAAATCCAGTAAAAGTTTCATTTGGCTACTTTGCACTCTCGAGATAATCGTCACCATGTGCCAAATGCAATATAAAAGGAATCTGAACACATTCGCGCAAAAATGAAATGACCACAATTTTCTCCAAAACTATAACAGATGCAAACTTGTCCTGTGTGGTGGAGATGAGATTTAATAAAGTAAGTGGAAATCCAGTAAAAGTTTCATTTGGCTACTTTGCACTCTCGAGATAATCGTCACCATGTGCCAAATGCAATAGAATAGCAATCTGAAATCATTCGCGCATAAATGAAATGACCACAATTTTCTCCAAAACTATAACAGATGCAAACTTGTCCTGTGTGGTGGAGATGAGATTTGATAAAGTAAGTGGAAATCCAGTAAAAGTTTCATTTGGCTACTTTGCACTCTCGAGATAATCGTCACCATGTGCCAAATGCAATATAAAAGGAATCTGAACACATTCGCGCAAAAATGAAATGACCACAATTTTCTCCAAAACTATAACAGATGCAAACTTGTCCTGTGTGGTGCAGATGAGATTTGATAAAGTAAGTGGAAATCCAGTAAAAGTTTCATTTGGCTACTTTGCACTCTCGAGATAATCGTCACCATGTGCCAAATGCAATATAAAAGGAATCTGAACACATTCGCGCAAAAATGAAATGACCACAATTTTCTCCAAAACTATAACAGATGCAAACTTGTCCTGTGTGGTGGAGATGAGATTTGATAAAGTAAGTGGAAATCCAGTAAAAGTTTCATTTGGCTACTTTGCACTCTCGAGATAATCGTCACCATGTGCCAAATGCAATATAAAAGGAATCTGAACACATTCGCGCAAAAATGAAATGACCACAATTTTCTCCAAAACTATAACAGATGCAAACTTGTCCTGTGTGGTGGAGATGAGATTTGATAAAGTAAGTGGAAATCCAGTAAAAGTTTCATTTGGCTACTTTGCACTCTCGAGATAATCGTCACCATGTGCCAAATGCAATATAAAAGGAATCTGAACACATTCGCGCAAAAGTGAAATGACCACAATTTTCTCCAAAACTATAACAGATGCAAACTTGTCCTGTGTGGTGGAGATGAGATTTGATAAAGTAAGTGGAAGTCCAGTAAAAGTTTCATTTGGCTACTTTGCACTCTCGAGATAATCGTCACCATGTGCCAAATGCAATATAAAAGGAATCTGAACACATTCGCGCAATAATGAAATGACCACAATTTTCTCCAAAACTTTAACAGATGCAAACTTGTCCTGTGTGGTGGAGATGAAATTTGATAAAGTGGAAATCCAGTAAAAGTTTCATTTGGCTACTTTGCACTCTCGAGATAATCGTCACCATGTGCCAAATGCAATATAAAAGGAATCTGAACACATTCGCGCAAAAATGAAATGACCACAATTTTCTCCAAAACTATAACAGATGCAAACTTGTCCTGTGTGGTGGAGATGAGATTTGATAAAGTAAGTGGAAATCCAGTAAAAGTTTCATTTGGCTACTTTGCACTCTCGAGATAATCGTCACCATGTGCCAAATGCAATATCAAAGGAATCTGAACACATTCGCGCAAAAATGAAATGACCACAATTTTCTCCAAAACTATAACAGATGCACACTTGTCCTGTGTGGTGGAGATGAGATTTGATAAAGTAAGTGGAAATCCAGTAAAAGTTTTATTTGGCTACTTTGCACTCTCGAGATAATCGTCACCATGTGCCAAATGCAATATAAAAAGAATCTGAACACATTCGCGCAAAAATGAAATGACCACAATTTTCTCCAAAACTATAACAGATGCAAACTTGTCCTGTGTGGTGGAGATGAGATTTGATAAAGTAAGTGGAAATCCAGTAAAAGTTTCATTTGGCTACTTTGCACTCTCGAGATAATCGTCACCATGTGCCAAATGCAATATAAAAGGAATCTGAACACATTCGCGAAAAAATGAAATGACCACAATTTTCTCCAAAACTATAACAGATGCAAACTTGTCCTGTGTGGTGGAGATGAGATTTGATAAAGTAAGTGGAAATCCAGTAAAAGTTTCATTTGGCTACTTTGCACTCTCGAGATAATCGTCACCATGTGCCAAATGCAATATAAAAGGAATCTGAACACATTCGCGCAAAAATTAAATGACCACAATTTTCTCCAAAACTATAACAGATGCAAACTTGTCCTGTGTGGTGGAGATGAGATTTGATAAAGTAAGTAAAAATCCAGTAAAAGTTTCATTTGGCTACTTTGCACTCTCTAGATAATCGTCACCATGTGCCAAATGCAATATAAAAGGAATCTGAACACATTCGCGCAAAAATGAAATGACCACAATTTTCTCCAAAACTATAACAGATGCAAACTTGTCCTGTGTGTTGGAGATGAGATTTAATAAAGTAAGTGGAAATCCAGTAAAAGTTTCATTTGGCTACTTTGCACTCTCGAGATAATCGTCACCATGTGTCAAATGCAATAAAAAAGGAATCTGAACACATTCGCGCAAAAATGAAATGACCACAATTTTCTCCAAAACTATAACAGATGCAAACTTGTCCTGTGTGGTGGAGATGAGATTTGATAAAGTAAGTGGAAATCCAGTAAAAGTTTCATTTGGCTACTTTGCACTCTCGAGATAATCGTCACCATGTGCCAAATGCAATATAAAAGGAATCTGAACACATTCGCGCAAAAATGAAATGACCACAATTTTCTCCAAAACTATAACAGATGCAAACTTGTCCTGTGTGGTGGAGATGAGATTTGATAAAGTAAGTGGAAATCCAGTAAAAGTTTTATTTGGCTACTTTGCACTCTCGAGATAATCGTCACCATGTGCCAAATGCAATATAAAAGGAATCTGAACACATTCGCGCAAAAATGAAATGACCACAATTTTCTCCAAAACTATAACAGATGCAAACTTGTCCTGTGTGGTGGAGATGAGATTTGATAAAGTAAGTGGAAATCCAGTAAAAGTTTCATTTGGCTACTTTGCACTCTCGAGATAATCGTCACCATGTGCCAAATGCAATATAAAAGGAATCTGAACACATTCGCGCAAAAATGAAATGACCACAATTTTCTCCAAAACTATAACAGATGCAAACTTGTCCTGTGTGGTGGAGATGAGATTTGATAAAGTAAGTGGAAATCCAGTAAAAGTTTCATTTGGCTACTTTGCACTCTCGAGATAATAGTCTCCATGTGCCAAATGCAAGATAAAAGGAATCTGAACACATTCGCGCAAAAATGAAATGACCACAATTTTCTCCAAAACTACAAAACTATAACAGATGCAAACTTGTCCTGTGTGGTGGAGATGAGATTTGATAAAGTAAGTGGAAATCCAGTAAAAGTTTCATTTGGCTACTTTGCACTCTCGAGATAATCGTCACCATGTGCCAAATGCAATATAAAAGGAATCTGAACACATTCGCGCAAAAATGAAATGACCACAATTTTCTCCAAAACTATAACAGATGCACACTTGTCCTGTGTGGTGGAGATGAGATTTGATAAAGTAAGTGGAAATCCAGTAAAAGTTTCATTTGGCTACTTTGCACTCTCGAGATAATCGTCACCATGTGCCAAATGCAATATAAAAGGAATCTGAACACATTCGCGCAAAAATGAAATGACCACAATTTTCTCCAAAACTATAACAGATGCAAACTTGTCCTGTGTGGTGGAGATGAGATTTGATAAAGTAAGTGGAAATCCAGTAAAAGTTTCATTTGGCTACTTTGCACTCTCGAGATAATTGTCACCATGTGCCAAATGCAATATTATAAAATGAATCTGAACACATTCGCGCAAAAATGAAATGACCACAATTTTCTCCAAAACTATAACAGATGCAAACTTGTCCTGTGTGGTGGAGATGAGATTTGATAAAGTAAGTGGAAATCCAGTAAAATTTTCATTTGGCTACTTTGCACTCTCGAGATAATCGTCACCATGTGCCAAATGCAATATAAAAGGAATCTGAACACATTCGCGCAAAAATAAAATGACCACAATTTTCTCCAAAACTATAACAGATGCAAACTTGTCCTGTGTGGTGGAGATGAAATTTGATAAAGTAAGTGGAAATCCAGTAAAAGTTTCATTTAGCTACTTTGCACTCTCGAGATAATCGTCACCATGTGCCAAATACAATATAAAAGGAATCTGAACACATTTGCGCAAAAATGAAATGACCACAATTTTCTCCAAAACTATAACAGATGCAAACTTGTCCTGTGTGGTGGAGATGAGATTTGATAAAGTAAGTGGAAATCCAGTAAAAGTTTCATTTGGCTACTTTGCACTCTCGAGATAATCGTCACCATGTGCCAAATGCAATATAAAAGGAATCTGAACACATTCGCGCAAAAATGAAATGACCACAATTTTCTCCAAAACTATAACAGATGCAAACTTGTCCTGTGTGGTGGAGATGAGATTTGATAAAGTAAGTGGAAATCCAGTAAAAGTTTCATTTGGCTACTTTGCACTCTCGAGATAATCGTCACCATGTGCCAAATGCAATATAAAAGGAATCTGAACACATTCGCGCAAAAATGAAATGACCACAATTTTCTCCAAAACGATAACAGATGCAAACTTGTCCTGTGTGGTGGAGATGAGATTTGATAAAGTAAGTGGAAATCCAGTAAAAGTTTCATTTGGCTACTTTGCACTCTCGAGATAATCGTCACCATGTGCCAAATGCAATATAAAAGGAATCTGAACACATTCGCGCAAAAATGAAATGACCACAATTTTCTCCAAAACTATAACAGATGCAAACTTGTCCTGTGTGGTGGAGATGAGATTTAATAAAGTAAGTGGAAATCCAGTAAAAGTTTCATTTGGCTACTTTGCACTCTCGAGATAATCGTCACCATGTGCCAAATGCAATAGAATAGCAATCTGAAATCATTCGCGCATAAATGAAATGACCACAATTTTCTCCAAAACTATAACAGATGCAAACTTGTCCTGTGTGGTGGAGATGAGATTTGATAAAGTAAGTGGAAATCCAGTAAAAGTTTCATTTGGCTACTTTGCACTCTCGAGATAATCGTCACCATGTGCCAAATGCAATATAAAAGGAATCTGAACACATTCGCGCAAAAATGAAATGACCACAATTTTCTCCAAAACTATAACAGATGCAAACTTGTCCTGTGTGGTGCAGATGAGATTTGATAAAGTAAGTGGAAATCCAGTAAAAGTTTCATTTGGCTACTTTGCACTCTCGAGATAATCGTCACCATGTGCCAAATGCAATATAAAAGGAATCTGAACACATTCGCGCAAAAATGAAATGACCACAATTTTCTCCAAAACTATAACAGATGCAAACTTGTCCTGTGTGGTGGAGATGAGATTTGATAAAGTAAGTGGAAATCCAGTAAAAGTTTCATTTGGCTACTTTGCACTCTCGAGATAATCGTCACCATGTGCCAAATGCAATATAAAAGGAATCTGAACACATTCGCGCAAAAATGAAATGACCACAATTTTCTCCAAAACTATAACAGATGCAAACTTGTCCTGTGTGGTGGAGATGAGATTTGATAAAGTAAGTGGAAATCCAGTAAAAGTTTCATTTGGCTACTTTGCACTCTCGAGATAATCGTCACCATGTGCCAAATGCAATATAAAAGGAATCTGAACACATTCGCGCAATAATGAAATGACCACAATTTTCTCCAAAACTTTAACAGATGCAAACTTGTCCTGTGTGGTGGAGATGAAATTTGATAAAGTGGAAATCCAGTAAAAGTTTCATTTGGCTACTTTGCACTCTCGAGATAATCGTCACCATGTGCCAAATGCAATATAAAAGGAATCTGAACACATTCGCGCAAAAATGAAATGACCACAATTTTCTCCAAAACTATAACAGATGCAAACTTGTCCTGTGTGGTGGAGATGAGATTTGATAAAGTAAGTGGAAATCCAGTAAAAGTTTCATTTGGCTACTTTGCACTCTCGAGATAATCGTCACCATGTGCCAAATGCAATATCAAAGGAATCTGAACACATTCGCGCAAAAATGAAATGACCACAATTTTCTCCAAAACTATAACAGATGCACACTTGTCCTGTGTGGTGGAGATGAGATTTGATAAAGTAAGTGGAAATCCAGTAAAAGTTTTATTTGGCTACTTTGCACTCTCGAGATAATCGTCACCATGTGCCAAATGCAATATAAAAAGAATCTGAACACATTCGCGCAAAAATGAAATGACCACAATTTTCTCCAAAACTATAACAGATGCAAACTTGTCCTGTGTGGTGGAGATGAGATTTGATAAAGTAAGTGGAAATCCAGTAAAAGTTTCATTTGGCTACTTTGCACTCTCGAGATAATCGTCACCATGTGCCAAATGCAATATAAAAGGAATCTGAACACATTCGCGAAAAAATGAAATGACCACAATTTTCTCCAAAACTATAACAGATGCAAACTTGTCCTGTGTGGTGGAGATGAGATTTGATAAAGTAAGTGGAAATCCAGTAAAAGTTTCATTTGGCTACTTTGCACTCTCGAGATAATCGTCACCATGTGCCAAATGCAATATAAAAGGAATCTGAACACATTCGCGCAAAAATTAAATGACCACAATTTTCTCCAAAACTATAACAGATGCAAACTTGTCCTGTGTGGTGGAGATGAGATTTGATAAAGTAAGTAAAAATCCAGTAAAAGTTTCATTTGGCTACTTTGCACTCTCTAGATAATCGTCACCATGTGCCAAATGCAATATAAAAGGAATCTGAACACATTCGCGCAAAAATGAAATGACCACAATTTTCTCCAAAACTATAACAGATGCAAACTTGTCCTGTGTGTTGGAGATGAGATTTAATAAAGTAAGTGGAAATCCAGTAAAAGTTTCATTTGGCTACTTTGCACTCTCGAGATAATCGTCACCATGTGTCAAATGCAATAAAAAAGGAATCTGAACACATTCGCGCAAAAATGAAATGACCACAATTTTCTCCAAAACTATAACAGATGCAAACTTGTCCTGTGTGGTGGAGATGAGATTTGATAAAGTAAGTGGAAATCCAGTAAAAGTTTCATTTGGCTACTTTGCACTCTCGAGATAATCGTCACCATGTGCCAAATGCAATATAAAAGGAATCTGAACACATTCGCGCAAAAATGAAATGACCACAATTTTCTCCAAAACTATAACAGATGCAAACTTGTCCTGTGTGGTGGAGATGAGATTTGATAAAGTAAGTGGAAATCCAGTAAAAGTTTTATTTGGCTACTTTGCACTCTCGAGATAATCGTCACCATGTGCCAAATGCAATATAAAAGGAATCTGAACACATTCGCGCAAAAATGAAATGACCACAATTTTCTCCAAAACTATAACAGATGCAAACTTGTCCTGTGTGGTGGAGATGAGATTTGATAAAGTAAGTGGAAATCCAGTAAAAGTTTCATTTGGCTACTTTGCACTCTCGAGATAATCGTCACCATGTGCCAAATGCAATATAAAAGGAATCTGAACACATTCGCGCAAAAATGAAATGACCACAATTTTCTCCAAAACTATAACAGATGCAAACTTGTCCTGTGTGGTGGAGATGAGATTTGATAAAGTAAGTGGAAATCCAGTAAAAGTTTCATTTGGCTACTTTGCACTCTCGAGATAATAGTCTCCATGTGCCAAATGCAAGATAAAAGGAATCTGAACACATTCGCGCAAAAATGAAATGACCACAATTTTCTCCAAAACTACAAAACTATAACAGATGCAAACTTGTCCTGTGTGGTGGAGATGAGATTTGATAAAGTAAGTGGAAATCCAGTAAAAGTTTCATTTGGCTACTTTGCACTCTCGAGATAATCGTCACCATGTGCCAAATGCAATATAAAAGGAATCTGAACACATTTGCGCAAAAATGAAATGACCACAATTTTCTCCAAAACTATAACAGATGCAAACTTGTCCTGTGTGGTGGAGATGAGATTTGATAAAGTAAGTGGAAATCCAGTAAAAGTTTCATTTGGCTACTTTGCACTCTCGAGATAATCGTCACCATGTGTCAAATGCAATATAAAAGGAATCTGAACACATTCGCGCAATAATGAAATGACCACAATTTTCTCCAAAACTTTAACAGATGCAAACTTGTCCTGTGTGGTGGAGATGAAATTTGATAAAGTAAGTGGAAATCCAGTAAAAGTTTCATTTGGCTACTTTGCACTCTTGATATAATCGTCACCATGTGCCAAATGCAATATAAAAGGAATCTGAACACATTCGCGCAAAAATGAAATGACCACAATTTTCTCCAAAACTATAACAGATGCAAACTTGTCCTGTGTGGTGGAGATGAGATTTGATAAAGTAAGTGGAAATCCAGTAAAAGTTTCATTTGGCTACTTTGCACTCTCGAGATAATCGTCACCATGTGCCAAATGCAATATAAAAGGAATCTGAACACATTCGCGCAAAAATGAAATGACCACAATTTTCTCCAAAACTATAACAGATGCAAACTTGTCCTGTGTGGTGGAGATGAGATTTGATAAAGTAAGTGGAAATCCAGTAAAAGTTTCATTTGGCTACTTTGCACTCTCGAGATAATTGTCACCATGTGCCAAATGCAATATTATAAAATGAATCTGAACACATTCGCGCAAAAATGAAATGACCACAATTTTCTCCAAAACTATAACAGATGCAAACTTGTCCTGTGTGGTGGAGATGAGATTTGATAAAGTAAGTGGAAATCCAGTAAAAGTTTCATTTGGCTACTTTGCACTCTCGAGATAATCGTCACCATGTGCCAAATGCAATATAAAAGGAATCTGAACACATTCGCGCAAAAATAAAATGACCACAATTTTCTCCAAAACTATAACAGATGCAAACTTGTCCTGTGTGGTGGAGATGAGATTTGATAAAGTAAGTGGAAATCCAGTAAAAGTTTCATATAGCTACTTTGCACTCTCGAGATAATCGTCACCATGTGTCAAATGCAATATAAAAGGAATCTGAACACATTCGCGCAATAATGAAATGACCACAATTTTCTCCAAAACTTTAACAGATGCAAACTTGTCCTGTGTGGTGGAGATGAAATTTGATAAAGTAAGTGGAAATCCAGTAAAAGTTTCATTTGGCTACTTTGCACTCTTGATATAATCGTCACCATGTGCCAAATGCAATATAAAAGGAATCTGAACACATTCGCGCAAAAATGAAATGACCACAATTTTCTCCAAAACTATAACAGATGCAAACTTGTCCTGTGTGGTGGAGATGAGATTTGATAAAGTAAGTGGAAATCCAGTAAAAGTTTCATTTGGCTACTTTGCACTCTCGAGATAATCGTCACCATGTGCCAAATGCAATATAAAAGGAATCTGAACACATTCGCGCAAAAATGAAATGACCACAATTTTCTCCAAAACTATAACAGATGCAAACTTGTCCTGTGTGGTGGAGATGAGATTTGATAAAGTAAGTGGAAATCCAGTAAAAGTTTCATTTGGCTACTTTGCACTCTCGAGATAATTGTCACCATGTGCCAAATGCAATATTATAAAATGAATCTGAACACATTCGCGCAAAAATGAAATGACCACAATTTTCTCCAAAACTATAACAGATGCAAACTTGTCCTGTGTGGTGGAGATGAGATTTGATAAAGTAAGTGGAAATCCAGTAAAAGTTTCATTTGGCTACTTTGCACTCTCGAGATAATCGTCACCATGTGCCAAATGCAATATAAAAGGAATCTGAACACATTCGCGCAAAAATAAAATGACCACAATTTTCTCCAAAACTATAACAGATGCAAACTTGTCCTGTGTGGTGGAGATGAGATTTGATAAAGTAAGTGGAAATCCAGTAAAAGTTTCATATAGCTACTTTGCACTCTCGAGATAATCGTCACCATGTGCCAAATGCAATATAAAAGGAATCTGAACACATTCGCGCAAAAATGAAATGACCACAATTTTCTCCAAAACTATAACAGATGCAAACTTGTCCTGTGTGGTGGAGATGAGATTTGATAAAGTAAGTGGAAATCCAGTAAAAGTTGCATTTGGCTACTTTGCACTCTCGAGATAATCGTCACCATGTGCCAAATGCAATATAAAAGGAATCTGAACACATTCGCGCAAAAATGAAATGACCACAATTTTCTCCAAAACTATAACAGATGCAAACTTGTCCTGTGTGGTGGAGATGAGATTTGATAAAGTAAGTGGAAATCCAGTAAAAGTTTCATTTGGCTACTTTGCACTCTCGAGATAATCGTCACCATGTGCCAAATGCAATATAAAAGGAATCTGAACACATTCGCGCAAAAATGAAATGACCACAATTTTCTCCAAAACTATAACAGATGCAAACTTGTCCTGTGTGGTGGAGATGAGATTTGATAAAGTAAGTGGAAATCCAGTAAAAGTTTCATTTGGCTACTTTGCACTCTCGAGATAATTGTCACCATGTGCCAAATGCAATATTATAAAATGAATCTGAACACATTCGCGCAAAAATGAAATGACCACAATTTTCTCCAAAACTATAACAGATGCAAACTTGTCCTGTGTGGTGGAGATGAGATTTGATAAAGTAAGTGGAAATCCAGTAAAAGTTTCATTTGGCTACTTTGCACTCTCGAGATAATCGTCACCATGTGCCAAATGCAATATAAAAGGAATCTGAACACATTCGCGCAAAAATAAAATGACCACAATTTTCTCCAAAACTATAACAGATGCAAACTTGTCCTGTGTGGTGGAGATGAGATTTGATAAAGTAAGTGGAAATCCAGTAAAAGTTTCATATAGCTACTTTGCACTCTCGAGATAATCGTCACCATGTGCCAAATGCAATATAAAAGGAATCTGAACACATTCGCGCAAAAATGAAATGACCACAATTTTCTCCAAAACTATAACAGATGCAAACTTGTCCTGTGTGGTGGAGATGAGATTTGATAAAGTAAGTGGAAATCCAGTAAAAGTTTCATTTGGCTACTTTGCACTCTCGAGATAATCGTCACCATGTGCCAAATGCAATATAAAAGGAATCTGAACACATTTGCGCAAAAATGAAATGACCACAATTTTCTCCAAAACTATAACAGATGCAAACTTGTCCTGTGTGGTGGAGATGAGATTTGATAAAGTAAGTGGAAATCCAGTAAAAGTTTCATTTGGCTACTTTGCACTCTCGAGATAATCGTCACCATGTGTCAAATGCAATAAAAAAGGAATCCGAACACATTCGCGCAAAAATGAAATGACCACAATTTTCTCCAAAACTATAACAGATGCAAACTTGTCCTGTGTGGTGGAGATGAGATTTGATAAAGTAAGTGGAAATCCAGTAAAAGTTTCATTTGGCTACTTTGCACTCTCGAGATAATCGTCACCATGTGCCAAATGCAATATAAAAGGAATCTGAACACATTCGCGCAAAAATGAAATGACCACAATTTTCTCCAAAACTATAACAGATGCAAACTTGTCCTGTGTGGTGGAGATGAAATATGATAAAGTAAGTGGAAATCCAGTAAAAGTTTCATTTGGCTACTTTGCACTCTCGAGATAATCGTCACCATGTGCCAAATGCAATATAAAAGGAATCTGAACACATTCGCGCAAAAATGAAATGACCACAATTTTCTCCAAAACTATAACAGATGCAAACTTGTCCTGTGTGGTGGAGATGAGATTTGATAAAGTAAGTGGAAATCCAGTAAAAGTTTCATTTGGCTACTTTGCACTCTCGAGATAATCGTCACCATGTGCCAAATGCAATATAAAAGGAATCTGAACACATTCGCGCAAAAATGAAATGACCACAATTTTCTCCAAAACTATAACAGATGCAAACTTGTCCTGTGTGGTGGAGATGAGATTTAATAAAGTAAGTGGAAATCCAGTAAAAGTTTCATTTGGCTACTTTGCACTCTCGAGATAATCGTCACCATGTGCCAAATGCAATAGAATAGCAATCTGAACACATTCGCGCATAAATGAAATGACCACAATTTTCTCCAAAACTATAACAGATGCAAACTTGTCCTGTGTGGTGGAGATGAGATTTGATAAAGTAAGTGGAAATCCAGTAAAAGTTTCATTTGGCTACTTTGCACTCTCGAGATAATCGTCACCATGTGCCAAATGCAATATAAAAGGAATCTGAACACATTCGCGCAAAAATGAAATGACCACAATTTTCTCCAAAACTATAACAGATGCAAACTTGTCCTGTGTGGTGCAGATGAGATTTGATAAAGTAAGTGGAAATCCAGTAAAAGTTTCATTTGGCTACTTTGCACTCTCGAGATAATCGTCACCATGTGCCAAATGCAATATAAAAGGAATCTGAACACATTCGCGCAAAAATGAAATGACCACAATTTTCTCCAAAACTATAACAGATGCAAACTTGTCCTGTGTGGTGGAGATGAGATTTGATAAAGTAAGTGGAAATCCAGTAAAAGTTTCATTTGGCTACTTTGCACTCTCGAGATAATCGTCACCATGTGCCAAATGCAATATAAAAGGAATCTGAACACATTCGCGCAAAAATGAAATGACCACAATTTTCTCCAAAACTATAACAGATGCAAACTTGTCCTGTGTGGTGGAGATGAGATTTGATAAAGTAAGTGGAAATCCAGTAAAAGTTTCATTTGGCTACTTTGCACTCTCGAGATAATCGTCACCATGTGCCAAATGCAATATAAAAGGAATCTGAACACATTCGCGCAAAAATGAAATGACCACAATTTTCTCCAAAACTATAACAGATGCAAACTTGTCCTGTGTGGTGGAGATGAGATTTGATAAAGTAAGTGGAAATCCAGTAAAAGTTTCATTTGGCTACTTTGCACTCTCGAGATAATCGTCACCATGTGCCAAATGCAATATAAAAGGAATCTGAACACATTCGCGCAAAAATGAAATGACCACAATTTTCTCCAAAACTATAACAGATGCAAACTTGTCCTGTGTGGTGGAGATGAGATTTGATAAAGTAAGTGGAAATCCAGTAAAAGTTTCATTTGGCTACTTTGCACTCTCGAGATAATCGTCACCATGTGCCAAATGCAATATAAAAGGAATCTGAACACATTCGCGCAAAAATGAAATGACCACAATTTTCTCCAAAACTATAACAGATGCAAACTTGTCCTGTGTGGTGGAGATGAGATTTGATAAAGTAAGTGGAAATCCAGTAAAAGTTTCATTTGGCTACTTTGCACTCTCGAGATAATCGTCACCATGTGCCAAATGCAATATAAAAGGAATCTGAACACATTCGCGCAAAAATGAAATGACCACAATTTTCTCCAAAACTATAACAGATGCAAACTTGTCCTGTGTGGTGGAGATGAAATATGATAAAGTAAGTGGAAATCCAGTAAAAGTTTCATTTGGCTACTTTGCACTCTCGAGATAATCGTCACCATGTGCCAAATGCAATATAAAAGGAATCTGAACACATTCGCGCAAAAATGAAATGACCACAATTTTCTCCAAAACTATAACAGATGCAAACTTGTCCTGTGTGGTGGAGATTAGATTTGATAAAGTAAATGGAAATCCAGTAAAAGTTTCATTTGGCTACTTTGCACTCTCGAGATAATCGTCACCATGTGCCAAATGCAATATAAAAGGAATCTGAACACATTCGCGCAAAAATGAAATGACCACAATTTTCTCCAAAACTATAACAGATGCAAACTTGTCCTGTGTGGTGGAGATGAGATTTGATAAAGTAAGTGGAAATCCAGTAAAAGTTTCATTTGGCTACTTTGCACTCTCGAGATAATCGTCACCATGTGCCAAATGCAATATAAAAGGAATCTGAACACATTCGCGCAATAATGAAATGACCACAATTTTCTCCAAAACTATAACAGATGCAAACTTGTCCTGTGTGGTGGAGATGAAATTTGATAAAGTAAGTGGAAATCCAGTAAAAGTTTCATTTGGCTACTTTGCACTCTCGAGATAATCGTCACCATGTGCCAAATGCAATATAAAAGGAATCTGAACACATTCGCGCAAAAATGAAATGACCACAATTTTCTCCAAAACTATAACAGATGCAAACTTGTCCTGTGTGGTGGAGATGAGATTTAATAAAGTAAGTGGAAATCCAGTAAAAGTTTCATTTGGCTACTTTGCACTCTCGAGATAATCGTCACCATGTGCCAAATGCAATAGAATAGCAATCTGAACACATTCGCGCATAAATGAAATGACCACAATTTTCTCCAAAACTATAACAGATGCAAACTTGTCCTGTGTGGTGGAGATGAGATTTGATAAAGTAAGTGGAAATCCAGTAAAAGTTTCATTTGGCTACTTTGCACTCTCGAGATAATCGTCACCATGTGCCAAATGCAATATAAAAGGAATCTGAACACATTCGCGCAAAAATGAAATGACCACAATTTTCTCCAAAATTATAACAGATGCAAACTTGTCCTGTGTGGTGCAGATGAGATTTGATAAAGTAAGTGGAAATCCAGTAAAAGTTTCATTTGGCTACTTTGCACTCTCGAGATAATCGTCACCATGTGCCAAATGCAATATAAAAGGAATCTGAACACATTCGCGCAAAAATGAAATGACCACAATTTTCTCCAAAACTATAACAGATGCAAACTTGTCCTGTGTGGTGGAGATGAGATTTGATAAAGTAAGTGGAAATCCAGTAAAAGTTTCATTTGGCTACTTTGCACTCTCGAGATAATCGTCACCATGTGCCAAATGCAATATAAAAGGAATCTGAACACATTCGCGCAAAAATGAAATGACCACAATTTTCTCCAAAACTATAACAGATGCAAACTTGTCCTGTGTGGTGGAGATGAGATTTGATAAAGTAAGTGGAAATCCAGTAAAAGTTTCATTTGGCTACTTTGCACTCTCGAGATAATCGTCACCATGTGCCAAATGCAATATAAAAGGAATCTGAACACATTTGCGCAAAAATGAAATGACCACAATTTTCTCCAAAACTATAACAGATGCAAACTTGTCCTGTGTGGTGGAGATGAGATTTGATAAAGTAAGTGGAAATCCAGTAAAAGTTTCATTTGGCTACTTTGCACTCTCGAGATAATCGTCACCATGTGCCAAATGCAATATAAAAGGAATCTGAACACATTCGCGCAAAAATGAAATGACCACAATTTTCTCCAAAACTATAACAGATGCAAACTTGTCCTGTGTGGTGGAGATGAGATTTGATAAAGTAAGTGGAAATCCAGTAAAGGTTTCATTTGGCTACTTTGCACTCTCGAGATAATCGTCACCATGTGTCAAATGCAATAAAAAAGGAATCTGAACACATTCGCGCAAAAATGAAATGACCACAATTTTCTCAAAAACTATAACAGATGCAAACTTGTCCTGTGTGGTGGAGATGAGATTTGATAAAGTAAGTGGAAATCCAGTAAAAGTTTCATTTGGCTACTTTGCACTCTCGAGATAATCGTCACCATGTGCCAAATGCAATATAAAAGGAATCTGAACACATTCGCGCAAAAATGAAATGACCACAATTTTCTCCAAAACTATAACAGATGCAAACTTGTCCTGTGTGGTGGAGATGAAATATGATAAAGTAAGTGGAAATCCAGTAAAAGTTTCATTTGGCTACTTTGCACTCTCGAGATAATCGTCACCATGTGCCAAATGCAATATAAAAGGAATCTGAACACATTCGCGCAAAAATGAAATGACCACAATTTTCTCCAAAACTATAACAGATGCAAACTTGTCCTGTGTGGTGGAGATTAGATTTGATAAAGTAAATGGAAATCCAGTAAAAGTTTCATTTGGCTACTTTGCACTCTCGAGATAATCGTCACCATGTGCCAAATGCAATATAAAAGGAATCTGAACACATTCGCGCAAAAATGAAATGACCACAATTTTCTCCAAAACTATAACAGATGCAAACTTGTCCTGTGTGGTGGAGATGAGATTTGATAAAGTAAGTGGAAATCCAGTAAAAGTTTCATTTGGCTACTTTGCACTCTCGAGATAATCGTCACCATGTGCCAAATGCAATATAAAAGGAATCTGAACACATTCGCGCAATAATGAAATGACCACAATTTTCTCCAAAACTATAACAGATGCAAACTTGTCCTGTGTGGTGGAGATGAAATTTGATAAAGTAAGTGGAAATCCAGTAAAAGTTTCATTTGGCTACTTTGCACTCTCGAGATAATCGTCACCATGTGCCAAATGCAATATAAAAGGAATCTGAACACATTCGCGCAAAAATGAAATGACCACAATTTTCTCCAAAACTATAACAGATGCAAACTTGTCCTGTGTGGTGGAGATGAGATTTGATAAAGTAAGTGGAAATCCAGTAAAAGTTTCATTTGGCTACTTTGCACTCTCGAGATAATCGTCACCATGTGCCAAATGCAAGATAAAAGGAATCTGAACACATTCGCGCAAAAATGAAATGACCACAATTTTCTCCAAAACTATAACAGATGCAAACTTGTCCTGTGTGGTGGAGATGAGATTTGATAAAGTAAGTGGAAATCCAGTAAAAGTTTCATTTGGCTACTTTGCACTCTCGAGATAATCGTCACCATGTGCCAAATGCAATATAAAAGGAATCTAAACACATTCGCGCAAAAATGAAATGACCACAATTTTCTCCAAAACTATAACAGATGCAAACTTGTCCTGTGTGGTGGAGATGAGATTTGATAAAGTAAGTGGAAATCCAGTAAAAGTTTCATTTGGCTACTTTGCACTCTCGAGATAATCGTCACCAGGTGCCAAATGCAATATAAAAGGAATCTGAACACATTCGCGCAAAAATGAAATGACCACAATTTTCTCCAAAACTATAACAAATGCAAACTTGTCCTGTGTGGTGGAGATGAGATTTGATAAAGTAAGTGGAAATCCAGTAAAAGTTTCATTTGGCTACTTTGCACTCTCGAGATAATCGTCACCATATGCCAAATGCAATATAAAAGGAATCTGAACACATTCGCGCAAAAATGAAATGACCACAATTTTCTCCAAAACTATAACAGATGCACACTTGTCCTGTGTGGTGGAGATGAGATTTGATAAAGTAAGTGGAAATCCAGTAAAAGTTTCATTTGGCTACTTTGCACTCTCGAGATAATCGTCACCATGTGCCAAATGCAATATAAAAGGAATCTGAACACATTCGCGCAAAAATGAAATGACCACAATTTTCTCCAAAACTATAACAGATGCAAACTTGTCCTGTGTGGTGGAGATGAGATTTGATAAAGTAAGTGGAAATCCAGTAAAAGTTTCATTTGGCTACTTTGCACTCTCGAGATAATCGTCACCATGTGTCAAATGCAATAAAAAAGGAATCTGAACACATTCGCGCAAAAATGAAATGACCACAATTTTCTCCAAAACTATAACAGATGCAAACTTGTCCTGTGTGGTGGAGATGAGATTTGATAAAGTAAGTGGAAATCCAGTAAAAGTTTCATTTGGCTACTTTGCACTCTCGAGATAATCGTCACCATGTGCCAAATGCAATATAAAAGGAATCTGAACACATTCGCGCAAAAATGAAATGACCACAATTTTCTCCAAAACTATAACAGATGCAAACTTGTCCTGTGTGGTGGAGATGAGATTTGATAAAGTAAGTGGAAATCCAGTAAAAGTTTCATTTGGCTACTTTGCACTCTCGAGATAATCGTCACCATGTGCCAAATGCAATATAAAAGGAATCTGAACACATTCGCGCAAAAATGCAATGACCACAATTTTCTCCAAAACTATAACAGATGCAAACTTGTCCTGTGTGGTGGAGATGAGATTTGATAAAGTAAGTGGAAATCCAGTA
This sequence comes from Anomaloglossus baeobatrachus, assembly GCF_048569485.1. Taxonomy (NCBI): domain Eukaryota; kingdom Metazoa; phylum Chordata; class Amphibia; order Anura; family Aromobatidae; genus Anomaloglossus; species Anomaloglossus baeobatrachus. The sequence continues at coordinate 74,170 of NW_027442389.1, forward strand.
AAAGTTTCATTTGGCTACTTTGCACTCTCGAGATAATCGTCACCATGTGCCAAATGCAATATAAAAGGAATCTGAACACATTCGCGCAAAAATGAAATGACCACAATTTTCTCCAAAACTATAACAGATGCAAACTTGTCCTGTGTGGTGGAGATGAGATTTGATAAAGTAAGTGGAAATCCAGTAAAAGTTTCATTTGGCTACTTTGCACTCTCGAGATAATCGTCACCATGTGCCAAATGCAATATAAAAGGAATCTGAACACATTCGCGCAAAAATGCAATGACCACAATTTTCTCCAAAACTATAACAGATGCAAACTTGTCCTGTGTGGTGGAGATGAGATTTGATAAAGTAAGTGGAAATCCAGTAAAAGTTTCATTTGGCTACTTTGCACTCTCGAGATAATCGTCACCATGTGCCAAATGCAATATAAAAGGAATCTGAACACATTCGCGCAAAAATGAAATGACCACAATTTTCTCCAAAACTATAACAGATGCAAACTTGTCCTGTGTGGTGGAGATGAGATTTGATAAAGTAAGTGGAAATCCAGTAAAAGTTTCATTTGGCTACTTTGCACTCTCGAGATAATCGTCACCATGTGCCAAATGCAATATAAAAGGAATCTGAACACATTCGCGCAAAAATGAAATGACCACAATTTTCTCCAAAACTATAACAGATGCAAACTTGTCCTGTGTGGTGGAGATGAGATTTGATAAAGTAAGTGGAAATCCAGTAAAAGTTTCATTTGGCTACTTTGCACTCTCGAGATAATCGTCACCATGTGCCAAATGCAATATAAAAGGAATCTGAACACATTCGCGCAAAAATGCAATGACCACAATTTTCTCCAAAACTATAACAGATGCAAACTTGTCCTGTGTGGTGGAGATGAGATTTGATAAAGTAAGTGGAAATCCAGTAAAAGTTTCATTTGGCTACTTTGCACTCTCGAGATAATCGTCACCATGTGCCAAATGCAATATAAAAGGAATCTGAACACATTCGCGCAAAAATGAAATGACCACAATTTTCTCCAAAACTATAACAGATGCAAACTTGTCCTGTGTGGTGGAGATGAGATTTGATAAAGTAAGTGGAAATCCTGTAAAAGTTTCATTTGGCTACTTTGCACTCTCGAGATAATCTTCACCATGTGCCAAATGCAATATAAAAGGAATCTGAACACATTCGCGCAAAAATGCAATGACCACAATTTTCTCCAAAACTATAACAGATGCAAACTTGTCCTGTGTGGTGGAGATGAGATTTGATAAAGTAAGTGGAAATCCAGTAAAAGTTTCATTTGGCTACTTTGCACTCTCGAGATAATCGTCACCATGTGCCAAATGCAATATAAAAGGAATCTGAACACATTCGCGCAAAAATGAAATGACCACAATTTTCTCCAAAACTATAACAGATGCAAACTTGTCCTGTATGGTGGAGATGAGATTTGATAAAGTAAGTGGAAATCCAGTAAAAGTTTCATTTGGCTACTTTGCACTCTCGAGATAATCGTCACCATGTGCCAAATGCAATATAAAAGGAATCTGAACACATTCGCGCAAAAATGAAATGACCACAATTTTCTCCAAAACTATAACAGATGCAAACTTGTCCTGTGTGGTGGAGATGAGATTTGATAAAGTAAGTGGAAATCCAGTAAAAGTTTCATTTGGCTACTTTGCACTCTCGAGATAATCGTCACCATGTGCCAAATGCAATATAAAAGGAATCTTAACACATTCGCGCAAAAATGAAATGACCACAATTTTCTCCAAAACTATAACAGATGCAAACTTGTCCTGTGTGGTGGAGATGAGATTTGATAAAGTAAGTGGAAATCCAGTAAAAGTTTCATTTGGCTACTTTGCACTCTCGAGATAATCGTCACCATGTGCCAAATGCAATATAAAAGGAATCTGAACACATTCGCGCAAAAATGAAATGACCACAATTTTCTCCAAAACTATAACAGATGCAAACTTGTCCTGTGTGGTGGAGATGAGATTTGATAAAGTAAGTGGAAATCCAGTAAAAGTTTCATTTGGCTACTTTGCACTCTCGAGATAATCGTCACCATGTGCCAAATGCAAGATAAAAGGAATCTGAACACATTCGCGCAAAAATGAAATGACCACAATTTTCTCCAAAACTATAACAGATGCAAACTTGTCCTGTGTGGTGGAGATGAGATTTGATAAAGTAAGTGGAAATCCAGTAAAAGTTTCATTTGGCTACTTTGCACTCTCGAGATAATCGTCACCATGTGCCAAATGCAATATAAAAGGAATCTGAACACATTTGCGCAAAAATGAAATGACCACAATTTTCTCCAAAACTATAACAGATGCAAACTTGTCCTGTGTGGTGGAGATGAGATTTGATAAAGTAAGTGGAAATCCAGTAAAAGTTTCATTTGGCTACTTTGCACTCTCGAGTAATCGTCACCATGTGCCAAATGCAATATAAAAGGAATCTGAACACATTCGCGCAATAATGAAATGACCACAATTTTCTCCAAAACTTTAACAGATGCAAACTTGTCCTGTGTGGTGGAGATGAAATTTGATAAAGTAAGTGGAAATCCAGTAAACGTTTCATTTGGCTACTTTGCACTCTCGAGATAATCGTCACCATGTGCCAAATGCAATATAAAAGGAATCTGAACACATTCGCGCAAAAATGAAATGACCACAATTTTCTCCAAAACTATAACAGATGCAAACTTGTCCTGTGTGGTGGAGATGAGATTTGATAAAGTAAGTGGAAATCCAGTAAAAGTTTCATTCGGCTACTTTGCACTCTCGAGATAATCGTCACCATGTGCCAAATGCAATATAAAAGGAATCTGAACACATTCGCGCAAAAATGAAATGACCACAATTTTCTCCAAAACTATAACAGATGCACACTTGTCCTGTGTGGTGGAGATGAGATTTGATAAAGTAAGTGGAAATCCAGTAAAAGTTTCATTCGGCTACTTTGCACTCTCGAGATAATCGTCACCATGTGCCAAATGCAATATAAAAGGAATCTGAACACATTCGCGCAAAAATGAAATGACCACAATTTTCTCCAAAACTATAACAGATGCACACTTGTCCTGTGTGGTGGAGATGAGATTTGATAAAGTAAGTGGAAATCCAGTAAAAGTTTCATTTGGCTACTTTGCACTCTCGAGATAATCGTCACCATGTGCCAAATGCAATATAAAAGGAATCTGAACACATTCGCGCAAAAATGAAATGACCACAATTTTCTCCAAAACTATAAAAGATGCAAACTTGTCCTGTGTGGTGGAGATGAGATTTGATAAAGTAAGTGGAAATCCAGTAAAAGTTTCATTTGGCTACTTTGCACTCTCAATAGGAAATGTAAAAAAGAAATCAAACAAGCAAAATTAGCTACTGAAACAAAAATCGCCAATGACATTAAAATAAATCCCAAAATCTTTTATAAATACATTAATGCCAAAAGGAAAACAAAGGATAGTATCGGCCCCTTAAAATATAATAACAAGTTAGTTATAGAGGACAAACAAAAGACTGAGATATTAAATCGACATTTCTCATCTGTATTCACCAAGAAACTGACTGTACAAGGGATCATTCAACAAGTGAAAAATCAAAGTCCACCACCCGATATAATTAATTTAACACAAGATGAAGTACGCCTACGTCTGAGTAAATTAAACATTGACAAATCCCCAGGACCAGATGGCATTCATCCACGAATATTGAGGGAATTGAGCTCCGTAATCGACAGACCGCTGTATCTCATCTTTTTAGACTCACTTGTAACAGGGTTGGTGCCTCAGGATTGGAGGATTGCTGATGTGGTACCGATATTTAAGAAAGGTAAGAGGGTAGATCCAGGCAACTACCGTCCAGTAAGCCTGACATCAGTAGTATGCAAAGTTTTTGAGGGCATTTTAAGGGATGACATGCAAAAATATATTGCAGAAAATAATATGATAACTGACAAACAGCATGGATTCATGAAAGATAAGTCGTGTCTAACCAACCTGTTGGGGTTCTATGAGGGGGTAAGTTCAAACCTGGATATTGGTAATGCAGCTGATGTGATTTATTTGGACTTTGCAAAGGCATTTGATACTGTACCACATAATAGCCTTATACTAAAGCTCCAGAAGCAAGGACTAGGGGACACAATATGCAACTGGGTAAGGAATTGGCTAAAAGATAGGAAACAAAGAGTAGTCATAAATGGTACATTCTCTAAATGGGCTGTAGTCAGCAGTGGGGTGCCGCAGGGATCTGTGCTTGGACCGATTCTTTTTACTCTCTTTATTAATGACCTTGTGGATGGAATTGATAGTACAGTGTCAGTCTTTGCCGATGACACCAAACTATGTAGGATATTAAAAACTGACCTGGATAGTACAATATTACAAAAAGATCTGGATAAGATGTCAGAATGGGCAGATACTTGGCAAATGAGATTTAATGTTGATAAATGTAAAGTAATGCACCTAGGACGGAGTAATCCTATAGCTGCATATACATTAAATGGAAGTAAACTCGGGACTACAGAACAGGAGAAGGACTTGGGTATTCTCATTACAAATAAGCTGAGCAGCAGCACTCAATGTCAAGCAGCAGCTGCTAAAGCAAACAAGATTTTAGGGTGTATAAAAAGAGAGATTAGATCCCGTGATCCCAACGTATTGTTACCCCTCTATAAATCACTTGTAAGGCCACATCTGGAATACGGGATCCAGTTTTGGGCTCCACATTTTAAAAAGGACATTCAGAAGTTAGAGTCAGTTCAAAGGCGGGCAACTAGACTATTACAAGGAATGGAAGGCCTCCCATATGATGACAGGTTGAAAAAGTTAGATATGTTTAGCTTAGAAAAAAGACGTCTCAGAGGAGATCTCATTTATATGTATAAATACATGTGTGGTCAATATAAAGGACTGGCACATGACTTATTCCTTCCAAAGACAGTACTAAGGACTAGGGGGCACACACTGCGAGTGGAAGAAAAGCGATTCCGAAACCTAAATAGGAAAGGGTTCTTTACAGTTAGAGCGGTCAGACTGTGGAATGCCCTACCACAAGAGGTAGTAATGGCAGATACTATAACAGCTTTTAAAAAAGGGCTGGATGATTTCCTCAGTACACAAAACATTGTTGGTTATAAATGACTTAGTGACTAAATGTAGAACTGGTGGAGGAAGGTTGAACTAGATGGACCTAGGTCTTTTTTCAACCTAAGTAACTATGTAACTATGTAACTATGTAACTATGTCACCATGTGCCAAATGCAATATAAAAGGAATCTGAACACATTCGCGCAAAAATGCAATGACCACAATTTTCTCCAAAACTATAACAGATGCAAACTTGTCCTGTGTGGTGGAGATGAGATTTGATAAAGTAAGTGGAAATCCAGTAAAAGTTTCATTTGGCTACTTTGCACTCTCGAGATAATCGTCACCATGTGCCAAATGCAATATAAAAGGAATCTGAACACATTCGCGCAAAAATGAAATGACCACAATTTTCTCCAAAACTATAAGAGATGCAAACTTGTCCTATGTGGTGGAGATGAAATTTGATAAAGTAAGTGGAAATCCAGTAAAAGTTTCATTTGGCTACTTTGCACTCTCGAGATAATCGTCACCATGTGCCAAATGCAATATAAAAGGAATCTGAACACATTCGCGCAAAAATGAAATGACCACAATTTTCTCCAAAACTATAACAGATGCAAACTTGTCCTGTGTGGTGGAGATGAGATTTGATAAAGTAAGTGGAAATCCAGTAAAAGTTTCATTTGGCTACTTTGCACTCTCGAGATAATCGTCACCATGTGCCAAATGCAATATAAAAGGAATCTGAACACATTCGCGCAAAAATGAAATGACCACAATTTTCTCCAAAACTATAACAGATGCAAACTTGTCCTATGTGGTGGAGATGAAATTTGATAAAGTAAGTGGAAATCCAGTAAAAGTTTCATTTGGCTACTTTGCACTCTCGAGATAATCGTCACCATGTGCCAAATGCAATATAAAAGGAATCTGAACACATTCGCGCAAAAATGAAATGACCACAATTTTCTCCAAAACTATAACAGATGCAAACTTGTCCTGTGTGGTGGAGATGAGATTTGATAAAGTAAGTGGAAATCCAGTAAAAGTTTCATTTGGCTACTTTGCACTCTCGAGATAATCGTCACCATGTGCCAAATGCAATATAAAAGGAATCTGAACACATTCGCGCAAAAATGCAATGACCACAATTTTCTCCAAAACTATAACAGTTGCAAACTTGTCCTGTGTGGTGGAGATGAGATTTGATAAAGTAAGTGGAAATCCAGTAAAAGTTTCATTTGGCTACTTTGCACTCTCGAGATAATCGTCACCATGTGCCAAATGCAATATAAAAGGAATCTGAACACATTCGCGCAAAAATGAAATGACCACAATTTTCTCCAAAACTATAACAGATGCAAACTTGTCCTGTGTGGTGGAGATGAGATTTGATAAAGTGGAAATCCAGTAAAAGTTTCATTTGGCTACTTTGCACTCTCGAGATAATCGTCACCATGTGCCAAATGCAATATAAAAGGAATCTGAACACATTCGCGCAAAAATGAAATGACCACAATTTTCTCCAAAACTATAACAGATGCAAACTTATCCTGTGTGGTGGAGATGAGATTTGATAAAGTAAGTGGAAATCCAGTAAAAGTTTCATTTGGCTACTTTGCACTCTCGAGATAATCGTCACCATGTGCCAAATGCAATATAAAAGGAATCTGAACACATTCGCGCAAAAATGAAATGACCACAATTTTCTCCAAAACTATAACAGATGCAAACTTGTCCTGTGTGGTGGAGATGAGATTTGATAAAGTAAGTGGAAATCCAGTAAAAGTTTCATTTGGCTACTTTGCACTCTCGAGATAATCGTCACCATGTGCCAAATGCAATATAAAAGGAATTTGAACACATTCGCGCAAAAATGAAATGACCACAATTTTCTCCAAAACTATAACAGATGCAAACTTGTCCTGTGTGGTGGAGATGAGATTTGATAAAGTAAGTGGAAATCCAGTAAAAGTTTCATTTGGCTACTTTGCACTCTCGAGATAATCGTCACCATGTGCCAAATGCAATATAAAAGGAATCTGAACACATTCGCGCAAAAATGAAATGACCACAATTTTCTCCAAAACTATAACAGATGCAAACTTGTCCTGTGTGGTGGAGATGAGATTTGATAAAGTAAGTGGAAATCCAGTAAAAGTTTCATTTGGCTACTTTGCACTCTCGAGATAATCGTCACCATGTGCCAAATGCAATATAAAAGGAATCTGAACACATTCGCGCAAAAATGAAATGACCACAATTTTCTCCAAAACTATAACAGATGCAAACTTGTCCTGTGTGGTGGAGATGAGATTTGATAAAGTAAGTGGAAATCCCGTAAAAGTTTCATTTGGCTACTTTGCACTCTCGAGATAATCGTCACCATGTGCCAAATGCAATATAAAAGGAATCTGAACACATTCGCGCAAAAATGAAATGACCACAATTTTCTCCAAAACTATAACAGATGCAAACTTGTCCTGTGTGGTGGAGATGAGATTTGATAAAGTAAGTGGAAATCCAGTAAAAGTTTCATTTGGCTACTTTGCACTCTCGAGATAATTGTCACCAGGTGCCAAATGCAATATAAAAGGAATCTGAACACATTCGCGCAAAAATGAAATGACCACAATTTTCTCCAAAACTATAACAGATGCAAACTTGTCCTGTGTGGTGGAGATGAGATTTGATAAAGTAAGTGGAAATCCAGTAAAAGTTTCATTTGGCTACTTTGCACTCTCGAGATAATCGTCACCATATGCCAAATGCAATATAAAAGGAATCTGAACACATTCGCGCAAAAATGAAATGACCACAATTTTCTCCAAAACTATAACAGATGCAAACTTGTCCTGTGTGGTGGAGATGAGATTTGATAAAGTAAGTGGAAATCCAGTAAAAGTTTCATTTGGCTACTTTGCACTCTCGAGATAATCGTCACCATGTGCCAAATGCAATATAAAAGGAATCTGAACACATTCGCGCAAAAATGAAATGACCACAATTTTCTCCAAAACTATAACAGATGCAAACTTGTCCTGTGTGGTGGAGATGAGATTTGATAAAGTAAGTGGAAATCCAGTAAAAGTTTCATTTGGCTACTTTGCACTCTCGAGATAATCGTCACCATGTGCCAAATGCAATATAAAAGGAATCTGAACACATTCGCGCAAAAATGAAATGACCACAATTTTCTCCAAAACTATAACAGATGCAAACTTGTCCTGTGTGGTGGAGATGAGATTTGATAAAGTAAGTGGAAATCCAGTAAAAGTTTCATTTGGCTACTTTGCACTCTCGAGATAATCGTCACCATGTGCCAAATGCAATATAAAAAGGAATCTGAACACATTCGCGCAAAAATGAAATGACCACAATTTTCTCCAAAACTATAACAGATGCACACTTGTCCTGTGTGGTGGAGATGAGATTTGATAAAGTAAGTGGAAATCCAGTAAAAGTTTCACTTGGATACTTTGCACTCTCGAGATTATCGTCACCATGTGCCAAATGCAATATAAAAAGGAATCTGAACACATTCGCGCAAAAATGAAATGACCACAATTTTCTCCAAAACTATAACAGATGCACACTTGTCCTGTGTGGTGGAGATGAGATTTGATAAAGTAAGTGGAAATCCAGTAAAAGTTTCATTTGGCTACTTTGCACTCTCGAGATAATCGTCACCATGTGCCAAATGCAATATAAAAGGAATCTGAACACATTCGCGCAAAAATGAAATGACCACAATTTTCTCCAAAACTATAACAGATGCAAACTTGTCCTGTGTGGTGGAGATGAGATTTGATAAAGTAAGTGGAAATCCAGTAAAAGTTTCATTTGGCTACTTTGCACTCTCGAGAAATTCGTCACCATGTGCCAAATGCAATATAAAAGGAATCTGAACACATTCGCGCAAAAATGAAATGACCACAATTTTCTCCAAAACTATAACAGATGCAAACTTGTCCTGTGTGGTGGAGATGAGATTTGATAAAGTAAGTGGAAATCCAGTAAAAGTTTCATTTGGCTAATTTGCACTCTCGAGATAATCGTCACCATGTGCCAAATGCAATATAAAAGGAATCTGAACACATTCGCGCAAAAATGAAATGACCACAATTTTCTCCAAAACTATAACATGCAAACTTGTCCTGTGTGGTGGAGATGAGATTTGATAAAGTAAGTGGAAATCCAGTAAAAGTTTCATTTGGCTACTTTGCACTCTCGAGATAATCGTCACCATGTGCCAAATGCAATATAAAAGGAATCTGAACACATTCGCGCAAAAATGAAATGACCACAATTTTCTCCAAAACTATAACAGATGCAAACTTGTCCTGTGTGGTGGAGATGAGATTTGATAAAGTAAGTGGAAATCCAGTAAAAGTTTCATTTGGCTACTTTGCACTCTCGAGATAATCGTCACCATGTGCCAAATGCAATATAAAAGGAATCTGAACACATTCGCGCAAAAATGAAATGACCACAATTTTCTCCAAAACTATAACAGATGCAAACTTGTCCTGTGTGGTGGAGATGAGATTTGATAAAGTAAGTGGAAATCCAGTAAAAGTTTCATTTGGCTACTTTGCACTCTCGAGATAATCGTCACCATGTGCCAAATGCAATATAAAAGGAATCTGAACACATTCGCGCAAAAATGAAATGACCACAATTTTCTCCAAAACTATAACAGATGCAAACTTGTCCTGTGTGGTGGAGATGAGATTTGATAAAGTAAGTGGAAATCCAGTAAAAGTTTCATTTGGCTACTTTGCACTCTCGAGATAATCGTCACCATGTGCCAAATGCAATATAAAAGGAATCTGAACACATTCGCGCAAAAATGAAATGACCACAATTTTCTCCAAAACTATAACAGATGCAAACTTGTCCTGTGTGGTGGAGATGAGATTTGATAAAGTAAGTGGAAATCCAGTAAAAGTTTCATTTGGCTACTTTGCACTCTCGAGATAATCGTCACCATGTGCCAAATGCAATATAAAAGGAATCTGAACACATTCGCGCAAAAATGAAATGACCACAATTTTCTCCAAAACTTTAACAGATGCAAACTTGTCCTGTGTGGTGGAGATGAGATTTGATAAAGTAAGTGGAAATCCAGTAAAAGTTTCATTTGGCTACTTTGCACTCTCGAGCTAATCGTCACCATGTGCCAAATGCAATATAAAAGGAATCTGAACACATTCGCGCAAAAATGAAATGACCACAATTTTCTCCAAAACTATAACAGATGCAAACTTGTCCTGTGTGGTGGAGATGAGATTTGATAAAGTAAGTGGAAATCCAGTAAAAGTTTCATTTGGCTACTTTGAACTCTCGAGATAATCGTCACCATGTGCCAAATGCAATATAAAAGGAATCTGAACACATTCGCGCAAAAATGAAATGACCACAATTTTCTCCAAAACTATAACAGATGCAAACTTGTCCTGTGTGGTGGAGATGAGATTTGATAAAGTAAGTGGAAATTCAGTAAAAGTTTCATTTGGCTACTTTGCACTCTCGAGATAATCGTCACCATGTGCCAAATGCAATATAAAAGGAATCTGAACACATTCACGCAAAAATGAAATGACCACAATTTTCTCCAAAACTATAACAGATGCAAACTTGTTCTGTGTGGTGGAGATGAGATTTGATAAAGTAAGTGGAAATCCAGTAAAAGTTTCATTTGGCTACTTTGCACTCTCGAGATAATCGTCACCATGTGCCAAATGCAATATAAAAGGAATCTGAACACATTCACGCAAAAATGAAATGACCACAATTTTCTCCAAAACTATAACAGATGCAAACTTGTTCTGTGTGGTGGAGATGAGATTTGATAAAGTAAGTGGAAATCCAGTAAAAGTTTCATTTGGCTACTTTGCACTCTCGAGATAATCGTCACCATGTGCCAAATGCAATATAAAAGGAATCTGAACACATTCGCGCAAAAATGAAATGACCACAATTTTCTCCAAAACTATAACAGATGCAAACTTGTCCTTTGTGGTGGAGATGAGATTTGATAAAGTAAGTGGAAATCCAGTAAAAGTTTCATTTGGCTACTTTGCACTCTCGAGATAATCGTCACCATGTGCCAAATGCAATATAAAAGGAATCTGAACACATTCGCGCAAAAATGAAATGACCACAATTTTCTCCAAAACTATAACAGATGCAAACTTGTCCTGTGTGGAGGAGATGAGATTTGATAAAGTAAGTGGAAATCCAGTAAAAGTTTCATTTGGCTACTTTGCACTCTCGAGATAATCGTCACCATGTGCCAAATGCAATATAAAAGGAATCTGAACACATTCGCGCAAAAATGAAATGACCACAATTTTCTCCAAAACTATAACAGATGCACAATTGTCCTGTGTGGTGGAGATGAGATTTGATAAAGTAAGTGGAAATCCATTTAAAGTTTCATTTGGCTACTTTGCACTCTCGAGATAATCGTCACCATGTGCCAAATGCAATATAAAAGGAATCTGAACACATTCGCGCAAAAATGAAATGACCACAATTTTCTCCAAAACTATAACAGATGCAAACTTGTCCTGTGTGGTGGAGATGAGATTTGATAAAGTAAGTGGAAATCCAGTAAAAGTTTCATTTGGCTACTTTGCACTCTCGAGATAATCGTCACCATGTGCCAAATGCAATATAAAAGGAATCTGAACACATTCGCGCAAAAATGAAATGACCACAATTTTCTCCAAAACTATAACAGATGCAAACTTGTCCTGTGTGGTGGAGATGAGATTTGATAAAGTAAGTGGAAATCCAGTAAAAGTTTCATTTGGCTACTTTGCACTCTCGAGATAATCGTCACCATGTGCCAAATGCAATATAAAAGGAATCTGAACACATTCGCGCAATAATGAAATGACCACAATTTTCTCCAAAACTTTAACAGATGCAAACTTGTCCTGTGTGGTGGAGATGAGATTTGATAAAGTAAGTGGAAATCCAGTAAAAGTTTCATTTGGCTACTTTGCACTCTCGAGCTAATCGTCACCATGTGCCAAATGCAATATAAAAGGAATCTGAACACATTCGCGCAAAAATGAAATGACCACAATTTTCTCCAAAACTATAACAGATGCAAACTTGTCCTGTGTGGTGGAGATGAGATTTGATAAAGTAAGTGGAAATCCAGTAAAAGTTTCATTTGGCTACTTTGAACTCTCGAGATAATCGTCACCATGTGCCAAATGCAATATAAAAGGAATCTGAACACATTCGCGCAAAAATGAAATGACCACAATTTTCTCCAAAACTATAACAGATGCAAACTTGTCCTGTGTGGTGGAGATGAGATTTGATAAAGTAAGTGGAAATTCAGTAAAAGTTTCATTTGGCTACTTTGCACTCTCGAGATAATCGTCACCATGTGCCAAATGCAATATAAAAGGAATCTGAACACATTCACGCAAAAATGAAATGACCACAATTTTCTCCAAAACTATAACAGATGCAAACTTGTTCTGTGTGGTGGAGATGAGATTTGATAAAGTAAGTGGAAATCCAGTAAAAGTTTCATTTGGCTACTTTGCACTCTCGAGATAATCGTCACCATGTGCCAAATGCAATATAAAAGGAATTTGAACACATTCACGCAAAAATGAAATGACCACAATTTTCTCCAAAACTATAACAGATGCAAACTTGTTCTGTGTGGTGGAGATGAGATTTGATAAAGTAAGTGGAAATCCAGTAAAAGTTTCATTTGGCTACTTTGCACTCTCGAGATAATCGTCACCATGTGCCAAATGCAATATAAAAGGAATCTGAACACATTCGCGCAAAAATGAAATGACCACAATTTTCTCCAAAACTATAACAGATGCAAACTTGTCCTTTGTGGTGGAGATGAGATTTGATAAAGTAAGTGGAAATCCAGTAAAAGTTTCATTTGGCTACTTTGCACTCTCGAGATAATTCTCACCATGTGCCAAATGCAATATTATAAAATGAATCTGAACACATTCGCGCAAAAATGAAATGACCACAATTTTCTCCAAAACTATAACAGATGCAAACTTGTCCTGTGTGGTGGAGATGAGATTTGATAAAGTAAGTGGAAATCCAGTAAAAGTTTCATTTGGCTACTTTGCACTCTCGAGATAATCGTCACCATGTGCCAAATGCAATATAAAAGGAATCTGAACACATTCGCGCAAAAATAAAATGACCACAATTTTCTCCAAAACTATAACAGATGCAAACTTGTCCTGTGTGGTGGAGATGAAATTTGATAAAGTAAGTGGAAATCCAGTAAAAGTTTCATTTAGCTACTTTGCACTCTCGAGATAATCGTCACCATGTGCCAAATGCAATATAAAAGGAATCTGAACACATTCGCGCAAAAATGAAATGACCACAATTTTCTCCAAAACTATAACAGATGCAAACTTGTCCTGTGTGGTGGAGATGAGATTTGATAAAGTAAGTGGAAATCCAGTAAAAGTTTCATTTGGCTACTTTGCACTCTCGAGATAATCGTCACCATGTGCCAAATGCAATATAAAAGGAATCTGAACACATTCGCGCAAAAATGAAATGACCACAATTTTCTCCAAAACTATAACAGATGCAAACTTGTCCTGTGTGGTGGAGATGAGATTTGATAAAGTAAGTGGAAATCCAGTAAAAGTTTCATTTGGCTACTTTGCACTCTCGAGATAATCGTCACCATGTGCCAAATGCAATATCAAAGGAATCTGAACACATTCGCGCAAAAATGAAATGACCACAATTTTCTCCAAAACTATAACAGATGCACACTTGTCCTGTGTGGTGGAGATGAGATTTGATAAAGTAAGTGGAAATCCAGTAAAAGTTTCATTTGGCTACTTTGCACTCTCGAGATAATCGTCACCATGTGCCAAATGCAATATAAAAGGAATCTGAACACATTCGCGCAAAAATGAAATGACCACAATTTTCTCCAAAACTATAACAGATGCAAACTTGTCCTGTGTGGTGGAGATGAGATTTGATAAAGTAAGTGGAAATCCAGTAAAAGTTTCATTTGGCTACTTTGCACTCTCGAGATAATCGTCACCATGTGCCAAATGCAATATAAAAGGAATCTGAACACATTCGCGCAAAAATTAAATGACCACAATTTTCTCCAAAACTATAACAGATGCAAACTTGTCCTGTGTGGTGGAGATGAGATTTGATAAAGTAAGTAAAAATCCAGTAAAAGTTTCATTTGGCTACTTTGCACTCTCGAGATAATCGTCACCATGTGCCAAATGCAATATAAAAGGAATCTGAACACATTCGCGCAAAAATGAAATGACCACAATTTTCTCCAAAACTATAACAGATGCAAACTTGTCCTGTGTGTTGGAGATGAGATTTGATAAAGTAAGTGGAAATCCAGTAAAAGTTTCATTTGGCTACTTTGCACTCTCGAGATAATCGTCACCATGTGTCAAATGCAATAAAAAAGGAATCTGAACACATTCGCGCAAAAATGAAATGACCACAATTTTCTCCAAAACTATAACAGATGCAAACTTGTCCTGTGTGGTGGAGATGAGATTTGATAAAGTAAGTGGAAATCCAGTAAAAGTTTCATTTGGCTACTTTGCACTCTCGAGATAATCGTCACCATGTGCCAAATGCAATATAAAAGGAATCTGAACACATTCGCGCAAAAATGAAATGACCACAATTTTCTCCAAAACTATAACAGATGCAAACTTGTCCTGTGTGGTGGAGATGAGATTTGATAAAGTAAGTGGAAATCCAGTAAAAGTTTTATTTGGCTACTTTGCACTCTCGAGATAATCGTCACCATGTGCCAAATGCAATATAAAAGGAATCTGAACACATTCGCGCAAAAATGAAATGACCACAATTTTCTCCAAAACTATAACAGATGCAAACTTGTCCTGTGTGGTGGAGATGAGATTTGATAAAGTAAGTGGAAATCCAGTAAAAGTTTCATTTGGCTACTTTGCACTCTCGAGATAACAGTCTCCATGTGCCAAATGCAAGATAAAAGGAATCTGAACACATTCGCGCAAAAATGAAATGACCACAATTTTCTCCAAAACTACAAAACTATAACAGATGCAAACTTGTCCTGTGTGGTGGAGATGAGATTTGATAAAGTAAGTGGAAATCCAGTAAAAGTTTCATTTGGCTACTTTGCACTCTCGAGATAATCGTCACCATGTGCCAAATGCAATATAAAAGGAATCTGAACACATTTGCGCAAAAATGAAATGACCACAATTTTCTCCAAAACTATAACAGATGCAAACTTGTCCTGTGTGGTGGAGATGAGATTTGATAAAGTAAGTGGAAATCCAGTAAAAGTTTCATTTGGCTACTTTGCACTCTCGAGATAATCGTCACCATGTGTCAAATGCAATATAAAAGGAATCTGAACACATTCGCGCAATAATGAAATGACCACAATTTTCTCCAAAACTTTAACAGATGCAAACTTGTCCTGTGTGGTGGAGATGAAATTTGATAAAGTAAGTGGAAATCCAGTAAAAGTTTCATTTGGCTACTTTGCACTCTCGAGATAATCGTCACCATGTGCCAAATGCAATAGAAAAGGAATCTGAACACATTCGCGCAAAAATGAAATGACCACAATTTTCTCCAAAACTATAACAGATGCAAACTTGTCCTGTGTGGTGGAGATGAGATTTGATAAAGTAAGTGGAAATCCAGTAAAAGTTTCATTTGGCTACTTTGCACTCTCGAGATAATCGTCACCATGTGCCAAATGCAATATAAAAGGAATCTGAACACATTCGCGCAAAAATGAAATGACCACAATTTTCTCCAAAACTATAACAGATGCAAACTTGTCCTGTGTGGTGGAGATGAGATTTGATAAAGTAAGTGGAAATCCAGTAAAAGTTTCATTTGGCTACTTTGCACTCTCGAGATAATCGTCACCAGGTGCCAAATGCAATATAAAAGGAATCTGAACACATTCACGCAAAAATGAAATGACCACAATTTTCTCCAAAACTATAACAGATGCAAACTTGTCCTGTGTGGTGGAGATGAGATTTGATAAAGTAAGTGGAAATCCAGTAAAAGTTTCATTTGGCTACTTTGCACTCTCGAGATAATCGTCACCATATGCCAAATGCAATATAAAAGGAATCTGAACACATTCGCGCAAAAATGAAATGACCACAATTTTCTCCAAAACTATAACAGATGCACACTTGTCCTGTGTGGTGGAGATGAGATTTGATAAAGTAAGTGGAAATCCAGTAAAAGTTTCATTTGGCTACTTTGCACTCTCGAGATAATCGTCACCATGTGCCAAATGCAATATAAAAGGAATCTGAACACATTCGCGCAAAAATGAAATGACCACAATTTTCTCCAAAACTATAACAGATGCAAACTTGTCCTGTGTGGTGGAGATGAGATTTGATAAAGTAAGTGGAAATCCAGTAAAAGTTTCATTTGGCTACTTTGCACTCTCGAGATAATTGTCACCATGTGCCAAATGCAATATTATAAAATGAATCTGAACACATTCGCGCAAAAATGAAATGACCACAATTTTCTCCAAAACTATAACAGATGCAAACTTGTCCTGTGTGGTGGAGATGAGATTTGATAAAGTAAGTGGAAATCCAGTAAAATTTTCATTTGGCTACTTTGCACTCTCGAGATAATCGTCACCATGTGCCAAATGCAATATAAAAGGAATCTGAACACATTCGCGCAAAAATAAAATGACCACAATTTTCTCCAAAACTATAACAGATGCAAACTTGTCCTGTGTGGTGGAGATGAAATTTGATAAAGTAAGTGGAAATCCAGTAAAAGTTTCATTTAGCTACTTTGCACTCTCGAGATAATCGTCACCATGTGCCAAATACAATATAAAAGGAATCTGAACACATTTGCGCAAAAATGAAATGACCACAATTTTCTCCAAAACTATAACAGATGCAAACTTGTCCTGTGTGGTGGAGATGAGATTTGATAAAGTAAGTGGAAATCCAGTAAAAGTTTCATTTGGCTACTTTGCACTCTCGAGATAATCGTCACCATGTGCCAAATGCAATATAAAAGGAATCTGAACACATTCGCGCAAAAATGAAATGACCACAATTTTCTCCAAAACTATAACAGATGCAAACTTGTCCTGTGTGGTGGAGATGAGATTTGATAAAGTAAGTGGAAATCCAGTAAAAGTTTCATTTGGCTACTTTGCACTCTCGAGATAATCGTCACCATGTGCCAAATGCAATATAAAAGGAATCTGAACACATTCGCGCAAAAATGAAATGACCACAATTTTCTCCAAAACGATAACAGATGCAAACTTGTCCTGTGTGGTGGAGATGAGATTTGATAAAGTAAGTGGAAATCCAGTAAAAGTTTCATTTGGCTACTTTGCACTCTCGAGATAATCGTCACCATGTGCCAAATGCAATATAAAAGGAATCTGAACACATTCGCGCAAAAATGAAATGACCACAATTTTCTCCAAAACTATAACAGATGCAAACTTGTCCTGTGTGGTGGAGATGAGATTTAATAAAGTAAGTGGAAATCCAGTAAAAGTTTCATTTGGCTACTTTGCACTCTCGAGATAATCGTCACCATGTGCCAAATGCAATAGAATAGCAATCTGAAATCATTCGCGCATAAATGAAATGACCACAATTTTCTCCAAAACTATAACAGATGCAAACTTGTCCTGTGTGGTGGAGATGAGATTTGATAAAGTAAGTGGAAATCCAGTAAAAGTTTCATTTGGCTACTTTGCACTCTCGAGATAATCGTCACCATGTGCCAAATGCAATATAAAAGGAATCTGAACACATTCGCGCAAAAATGAAATGACCACAATTTTCTCCAAAACTATAACAGATGCAAACTTGTCCTGTGTGGTGCAGATGAGATTTGATAAAGTAAGTGGAAATCCAGTAAAAGTTTCATTTGGCTACTTTGCACTCTCGAGATAATCGTCACCATGTGCCAAATGCAATATAAAAGGAATCTGAACACATTCGCGCAAAAATGAAATGACCACAATTTTCTCCAAAACTATAACAGATGCAAACTTGTCCTGTGTGGTGGAGATGAGATTTGATAAAGTAAGTGGAAATCCAGTAAAAGTTTCATTTGGCTACTTTGCACTCTCGAGATAATCGTCACCATGTGCCAAATGCAATATAAAAGGAATCTGAACACATTCGCGCAAAAATGAAATGACCACAATTTTCTCCAAAACTATAACAGATGCAAACTTGTCCTGTGTGGTGGAGATGAGATTTGATAAAGTAAGTGGAAATCCAGTAAAAGTTTCATTTGGCTACTTTGCACTCTCGAGATAATCGTCACCATGTGCCAAATGCAATATAAAAGGAATCTGAACACATTCGCGCAAAAATGAAATGACCACAATTTTCTCCAAAACTATAACAGATGCAAATTTGTCCTGTGTGGTGGAGATGAGATTTGATAAAGTAAGTGGAAGTCCAGTAAAAGTTTCATTTGGCTACTTTGCACTCTCGAGATAATCGTCACCATGTGCCAAATGCAATATAAAAGGAATCTGAACACATTCGCGCAATAATGAAATGACCACAATTTTCTCCAAAACTTTAACAGATGCAAACTTGTCCTGTGTGGTGGAGATGAAATTTGATAAAGTGGAAATCCAGTAAAAGTTTCATTTGGCTACTTTGCACTCTCGAGATAATCGTCACCATGTGCCAAATGCAATATAAAAGGAATCTGAACACATTCGCGCAAAAATGAAATGACCACAATTTTCTCCAAAACTATAACAGATGCAAACTTGTCCTGTGTGGTGGAGATGAGATTTGATAAAGTAAGTGGAAATCCAGTAAAAGTTTCATTTGGCTACTTTGCACTCTCGAGATAATCGTCACCATGTGCCAAATGCAATATCAAAGGAATCTGAACACATTCGCGCAAAAATGAAATGACCACAATTTTCTCCAAAACTATAACAGATGCACACTTGTCCTGTGTGGTGGAGATGAGATTTGATAAAGTAAGTGGAAATCCAGTAAAAGTTTTATTTGGCTACTTTGCACTCTCGAGATAATCGTCACCATGTGCCAAATGCAATATAAAAAGAATCTGAACACATTCGCGCAAAAATGAAATGACCACAATTTTCTCCAAAACTATAACAGATGCAAACTTGTCCTGTGTGGTGGAGATGAGATTTGATAAAGTAAGTGGAAATCCAGTAAAAGTTTCATTTGGCTACTTTGCACTCTCGAGATAATCGTCACCATGTGCCAAATGCAATATAAAAGGAATCTGAACACATTCGCGAAAAAATGAAATGACCACAATTTTCTCCAAAACTATAACAGATGCAAACTTGTCCTGTGTGGTGGAGATGAGATTTGATAAAGTAAGTGGAAATCCAGTAAAAGTTTCATTTGGCTACTTTGCACTCTCGAGATAATCGTCACCATGTGCCAAATGCAATATAAAAGGAATCTGAACACATTCGCGCAAAAATTAAATGACCACAATTTTCTCCAAAACTATAACAGATGCAAACTTGTCCTGTGTGGTGGAGATGAGATTTGATAAAGTAAGTAAAAATCCAGTAAAAGTTTCATTTGGCTACTTTGCACTCTCTAGATAATCGTCACCATGTGCCAAATGCAATATAAAAGGAATCTGAACACATTCGCGCAAAAATGAAATGACCACAATTTTCTCCAAAACTATAACAGATGCAAACTTGTCCTGTGTGTTGGAGATGAGATTTAATAAAGTAAGTGGAAATCCAGTAAAAGTTTCATTTGGCTACTTTGCACTCTCGAGATAATCGTCACCATGTGTCAAATGCAATAAAAAAGGAATCTGAACACATTCGCGCAAAAATGAAATGACCACAATTTTCTCCAAAACTATAACAGATGCAAACTTGTCCTGTGTGGTGGAGATGAGATTTGATAAAGTAAGTGGAAATCCAGTAAAAGTTTCATTTGGCTACTTTGCACTCTCGAGATAATCGTCACCATGTGCCAAATGCAATATAAAAGGAATCTGAACACATTCGCGCAAAAATGAAATGACCACAATTTTCTCCAAAACTATAACAGATGCAAACTTGTCCTGTGTGGTGGAGATGAGATTTGATAAAGTAAGTGGAAATCCAGTAAAAGTTTTATTTGGCTACTTTGCACTCTCGAGATAATCGTCACCATGTGCCAAATGCAATATAAAAGGAATCTGAACACATTCGCGCAAAAATGAAATGACCACAATTTTCTCCAAAACTATAACAGATGCAAACTTGTCCTGTGTGGTGGAGATGAGATTTGATAAAGTAAGTGGAAATCCAGTAAAAGTTTCATTTGGCTACTTTGCACTCTCGAGATAATCGTCACCATGTGCCAAATGCAATATAAAAGGAATCTGAACACATTCGCGCAAAAATGAAATGACCACAATTTTCTCCAAAACTATAACAGATGCAAACTTGTCCTGTGTGGTGGAGATGAGATTTGATAAAGTAAGTGGAAATCCAGTAAAAGTTTCATTTGGCTACTTTGCACTCTCGAGATAATAGTCTCCATGTGCCAAATGCAAGATAAAAGGAATCTGAACACATTCGCGCAAAAATGAAATGACCACAATTTTCTCCAAAACTACAAAACTATAACAGATGCAAACTTGTCCTGTGTGGTGGAGATGAGATTTGATAAAGTAAGTGGAAATCCAGTAAAAGTTTCATTTGGCTACTTTGCACTCTCGAGATAATCGTCACCATGTGCCAAATGCAATATAAAAGGAATCTGAACACATTTGCGCAAAAATGAAATGACCACAATTTTCTCCAAAACTATAACAGATGCAAACTTGTCCTGTGTGGTGGAGATGAGATTTGATAAAGTAAGTGGAAATCCAGTAAAAGTTTCATTTGGCTACTTTGCACTCTCGAGATAATCGTCACCATGTGTCAAATGCAATATAAAAGGAATCTGAACACATTCGCGCAATAATGAAATGACCACAATTTTCTCCAAAACTTTAACAGATGCAAACTTGTCCTGTGTGGTGGAGATGAAATTTGATAAAGTAAGTGGAAATCCAGTAAAAGTTTCATTTGGCTACTTTGCACTCTTGAGATAATCGTCACCATGTGCCAAATGCAATATAAAAGGAATCTGAACACATTCGCGCAAAAATGAAATGACCACAATTTTCTCCAAAACTATAACAGATGCAAACTTGTCCTGTGTGGTGGAGATGAGATTTGATAAAGTAAGTGGAAATCCAGTAAAAGTTTCATTTGGCTACTTTGCACTCTCGAGATAATCGTCACCATGTGCCAAATGCAATATAAAAGGAATCTGAACACATTCGCGCAAAAATGAAATGACCACAATTTTCTCCAAAACTATAACAGATGCAAACTTGTCCTGTGTGGTGGAGATGAGATTTGATAAAGTAAGTGGAAATCCAGTAAAAGTTTCATTTGGCTACTTTGCACTCTCGAGATAATTGTCACCATGTGCCAAATGCAATATTATAAAATGAATCTGAACACATTCGCGCAAAAATGAAATGACCACAATTTTCTCCAAAACTATAACAGATGCAAACTTGTCCTGTGTGGTGGAGATGAGATTTGATAAAGTAAGTGGAAATCCAGTAAAAGTTTCATTTGGCTACTTTGCACTCTCGAGATAATCGTCACCATGTGCCAAATGCAATATAAAAGGAATCTGAACACATTCGCGCAAAAATAAAATGACCACAATTTTCTCCAAAACTATAACAGATGCAAACTTGTCCTGTGTGGTGGAGATGAGATTTGATAAAGTAAGTGGAAATCCAGTAAAAGTTTCATATAGCTACTTTGCACTCTCGAGATAATCGTCACCATGTGCCAAATGCAATATAAAAGGAATCTGAACACATTCGCGCAAAAATGAAATGACCACAATTTTCTCCAAAACTATAACAGATGCAAACTTGTCCTGTGTGGTGGAGATGAGATTTGATAAAGTAAGTGGAAATCCAGTAAAAGTTGCATTTGGCTACTTTGCACTCTCGAGATAATCGTCACCATGTGCCAAATGCAATATAAAAGGAATCTGAACACATTCGCGCAAAAATGAAATGACCACAATTTTCTCCAAAACTATAACAGATGCAAACTTGTCCTGTGTGGTGGAGATGAGATTTGATAAAGTAAGTGGAAATCCAGTAAAAGTTTCATTTGGCTACTTTGCACTCTCGAGATAATCGTCACCATGTGCCAAATGCAATATAAAAGGAATCTGAACACATTCGCGCAAAAATGAAATGACCACAATTTTCTCCAAAACTATAACAGATGCAAACTTGTCCTGTGTGGTGGAGATGAGATTTGATAAAGTAAGTGGAAATCCAGTAAAAGTTTCATTTGGCTACTTTGCACTCTCGAGATAATTGTCACCATGTGCCAAATGCAATATTATAAAATGAATCTGAACACATTCGCGCAAAAATGAAATGACCACAATTTTCTCCAAAACTATAACAGATGCAAACTTGTCCTGTGTGGTGGAGATGAGATTTGATAAAGTAAGTGGAAATCCAGTAAAAGTTTCATTTGGCTACTTTGCACTCTCGAGATAATCGTCACCATGTGCCAAATGCAATATAAAAGGAATCTGAACACATTCGCGCAAAAATAAAATGACCACAATTTTCTCCAAAACTATAACAGATGCAAACTTGTCCTGTGTGGTGGAGATGAGATTTGATAAAGTAAGTGGAAATCCAGTAAAAGTTTCATATAGCTACTTTGCACTCTCGAGATAATCGTCACCATGTGCCAAATGCAATATAAAAGGAATCTGAACACATTCGCGCAAAAATGAAATGACCACAATTTTCTCCAAAACTATAACAGATGCAAACTTGTCCTGTGTGGTGGAGATGAGATTTGATAAAGTAAGTGGAAATCCAGTAAAAGTTTCATTTGGCTACTTTGCACTCTCGAGATAATCGTCACCATGTGCCAAATGCAATATAAAAGGAATCTGAACACATTCGCGCAAAAATGAAATGACCACAATTTTCTCCAAAACTATAACAGATGCAAACTTGTCCTGTGTGGTGGAGATGAGATTTAATAAAGTAAGTGGAAATCCAGTAAAAGTTTCATTTGGCTACTTTGCACTCTCGAGATAATCGTCACCATGTGCCAAATGCAATAGAATAGCAATCTGAACACATTCGCGCATAAATGAAATGACCACAATTTTCTCCAAAACTATAACAGATGCAAACTTGTCCTGTGTGGTGGAGATGAGATTTGATAAAGTAAGTGGAAATCCAGTAAAAGTTTCATTTGGCTACTTTGCACTCTCGAGATAATCGTCACCATGTGCCAAATGCAATATAAAAGGAATCTGAACACATTCGCGCAAAAATGAAATGACCACAATTTTCTCCAAAACTATAACAGATGCAAACTTGTCCTGTGTGGTGCAGATGAGATTTGATAAAGTAAAGGAAATCCAGTAAAAGTTTCATTTGGCTACTTTGCACTCTCGAGATAATCGTCACCATGTGCCAAATGCAATATAAAAGGAATCTGAACACATTCGCGCAAAAATGAAATGACCACAATTTTCTCCAAAACTATAACAGATGCAAACTTGTCCTGTGTGGTGGAGATGAGATTTGATAAAGTAAGTGGAAATCCAGTAAAAGTTTCATTTGGCTACTTTGCACTCTCGAGATAATCGTCACCATGTGCCAAATGCAATATAAAAGGAATCTGAACACATTCGCGCAAAAATGAAATGACCACAATTTTCTCCAAAACTATAACAGATGCAAACTTGTCCTGTGTGGTGGAGATGAGATTTGATAAAGTAAGTGGAAATCCAGTAAAAGTTTCATTTGGCTACTTTGCACTCTCGAGATAATCGTCACCATGTGCCAAATGCAATATAAAAGGAATCTGAACACATTCGCGCAAAAATGAAATGACCACAATTTTCTCCAAAACTATAACAGATGCAAACTTGTCCTGTGTGGTGGAGATGAGATTTGATAAAGTAAGTGGAAATCCAGTAAAAGTTTCATTTGGCTACTTTGCACTCTCGAGATAATCGTCACCATGTGCCAAATGCAATATAAAAGGAATCTGAACACATTCGCGCAAAAATGAAATGACCACAATTTTCTCCAAAACTATAACAGATGCAAACTTGTCCTGTGTGGTGGAGATGAGATTTGATAAAGTAAGTGGAAATCCAGTAAAAGTTTCATTTGGCTACTTTGCACTCTCGAGATAATCGTCACCATGTGTCAAATGCAATAAAAAAGGAATCCGAACACATTCGCGCAAAAATGAAATGACCACAATTTTCTCCAAAACTATAACAGATGCAAACTTGTCCTGTGTGGTGGAGATGAGATTTGATAAAGTAAGTGGAAATCCAGTAAAAGTTTCATTTGGCTACTTTGCACTCTCGAGATAATCGTCACCATGTGCCAAATGCAATATAAAAGGAATCTGAACACATTCGCGCAAAAATGAAATGACCACAATTTTCTCCAAAACTATAACAGATGCAAACTTGTCCTGTGTGGTGGAGATGAAATATGATAAAGTAAGTGGAAATCCAGTAAAAGTTTCATTTGGCTACTTTGCACTCTCGAGATAATCGTCACCATGTGCCAAATGCAATATAAAAGGAATCTGAACACATTCGCGCAAAAATGAAATGACCACAATTTTCTCCAAAACTATAACAGATGCAAACTTGTCCTGTGTGGTGGAGATGAGATTTGATAAAGTAAGTGGAAATCCAGTAAAAGTTTCATTTGGCTACTTTGCACTCTCGAGATAATCGTCACCATGTGCCAAATGCAATATAAAAGGAATCTGAACACATTCGCGCAAAAATGAAATGACCACAATTTTCTCCAAAACTATAACAGATGCAAACTTGTCCTGTGTGGTGGAGATGAGATTTAATAAAGTAAGTGGAAATCCAGTAAAAGTTTCA
This sequence comes from Anomaloglossus baeobatrachus, assembly GCF_048569485.1. Taxonomy (NCBI): domain Eukaryota; kingdom Metazoa; phylum Chordata; class Amphibia; order Anura; family Aromobatidae; genus Anomaloglossus; species Anomaloglossus baeobatrachus. The sequence continues at coordinate 99,346 of NW_027442389.1, forward strand.
TTTGGCTACTTTGCACTCTCGAGATAATCGTCACCATGTGCCAAATGCAATAGAATAGCAATCTGAACACATTCGCGCATAAATGAAATGACCACAATTTTCTCCAAAACTATAACAGATGCAAACTTGTCCTGTGTGGTGGAGATGAGATTTGATAAAGTAAGTGGAAATCCAGTAAAAGTTTCATTTGGCTACTTTGCACTCTCGAGATAATCGTCACCATGTGCCAAATGCAATATAAAAGGAATCTGAACACATTCGCGCAAAAATGAAATGACCACAATTTTCTCCAAAACTATAACAGATGCAAACTTGTCCTGTGTGGTGCAGATGAGATTTGATAAAGTAAGTGGAAATCCAGTAAAAGTTTCATTTGGCTACTTTGCACTCTCGAGATAATCGTCACCATGTGCCAAATGCAATATAAAAGGAATCTGAACACATTCGCGCAAAAATGAAATGACCACAATTTTCTCCAAAACTATAACAGATGCAAACTTGTCCTGTGTGGTGGAGATGAGATTTGATAAAGTAAGTGGAAATCCAGTAAAAGTTTCATTTGGCTACTTTGCACTCTCGAGATAATCGTCACCATGTGCCAAATGCAATATAAAAGGAATCTGAACACATTCGCGCAAAAATGAAATGACCACAATTTTCTCCAAAACTATAACAGATGCAAACTTGTCCTGTGTGGTGGAGATGAGATTTGATAAAGTAAGTGGAAATCCAGTAAAAGTTTCATTTGGCTACTTTGCACTCTCGAGATAATCGTCACCATGTGCCAAATGCAATATAAAAGGAATCTGAACACATTCGCGCAAAAATGAAATGACCACAATTTTCTCCAAAACTATAACAGATGCAAACTTGTCCTGTGTGGTGGAGATGAGATTTGATAAAGTAAGTGGAAATCCAGTAAAAGTTTCATTTGGCTACTTTGCACTCTCGAGATAATCGTCACCATGTGCCAAATGCAATATAAAAGGAATCTGAACACATTCGCGCAAAAATGAAATGACCACAATTTTCTCCAAAACTATAACAGATGCAAACTTGTCCTGTGTGGTGGAGATGAGATTTGATAAAGTAAGTGGAAATCCAGTAAAAGTTTCATTTGGCTACTTTGCACTCTCGAGATAATCGTCACCATGTGCCAAATGCAATATAAAAGGAATCTGAACACATTCGCGCAAAAATGAAATGACCACAATTTTCTCCAAAACTATAACAGATGCAAACTTGTCCTGTGTGGTGGAGATGAGATTTGATAAAGTAAGTGGAAATCCAGTAAAAGTTTCATTTGGCTACTTTGCACTCTCGAGATAATCGTCACCATGTGCCAAATGCAATATAAAAGGAATCTGAACACATTCGCGCAAAAATGAAATGACCACAATTTTCTCCAAAACTATAACAGATGCAAACTTGTCCTGTGTGGTGGAGATGAAATATGATAAAGTAAGTGGAAATCCAGTAAAAGTTTCATTTGGCTACTTTGCACTCTCGAGATAATCGTCACCATGTGCCAAATGCAATATAAAAGGAATCTGAACACATTCGCGCAAAAATGAAATGACCACAATTTTCTCCAAAACTATAACAGATGCAAACTTGTCCTGTGTGGTGGAGATTAGATTTGATAAAGTAAATGGAAATCCAGTAAAAGTTTCATTTGGCTACTTTGCACTCTCGAGATAATCGTCACCATGTGCCAAATGCAATATAAAAGGAATCTGAACACATTCGCGCAAAAATGAAATGACCACAATTTTCTCCAAAACTATAACAGATGCAAACTTGTCCTGTGTGGTGGAGATGAGATTTGATAAAGTAAGTGGAAATCCAGTAAAAGTTTCATTTGGCTACTTTGCACTCTCGAGATAATCGTCACCATGTGCCAAATGCAATATAAAAGGAATCTGAACACATTCGCGCAATAATGAAATGACCACAATTTTCTCCAAAACTATAACAGATGCAAACTTGTCCTGTGTGGTGGAGATGAAATTTGATAAAGTAAGTGGAAATCCAGTAAAAGTTTCATTTGGCTACTTTGCACTCTCGAGATAATCGTCACCATGTGCCAAATGCAATATAAAAGGAATCTGAACACATTCGCGCAAAAATGAAATGACCACAATTTTCTCCAAAACTATAACAGATGCAAACTTGTCCTGTGTGGTGGAGATGAGATTTAATAAAGTAAGTGGAAATCCAGTAAAAGTTTCATTTGGCTACTTTGCACTCTCGAGATAATCGTCACCATGTGCCAAATGCAATAGAATAGCAATCTGAACACATTCGCGCATAAATGAAATGACCACAATTTTCTCCAAAACTATAACAGATGCAAACTTGTCCTGTGTGGTGGAGATGAGATTTGATAAAGTAAGTGGAAATCCAGTAAAAGTTTCATTTGGCTACTTTGCACTCTCGAGATAATCGTCACCATGTGCCAAATGCAATATAAAAGGAATCTGAACACATTCGCGCAAAAATGAAATGACCACAATTTTCTCCAAAATTATAACAGATGCAAACTTGTCCTGTGTGGTGCAGATGAGATTTGATAAAGTAAGTGGAAATCCAGTAAAAGTTTCATTTGGCTACTTTGCACTCTCGAGATAATCGTCACCATGTGCCAAATGCAATATAAAAGGAATCTGAACACATTCGCGCAAAAATGAAATGACCACAATTTTCTCCAAAACTATAACAGATGCAAACTTGTCCTGTGTGGTGGAGATGAGATTTGATAAAGTAAGTGGAAATCCAGTAAAAGTTTCATTTGGCTACTTTGCACTCTCGAGATAATCGTCACCATGTGCCAAATGCAATATAAAAGGAATCTGAACACATTTGCGCAAAAATGAAATGACCACAATTTTCTCCAAAACTATAACAGATGCAAACTTGTCCTGTGTGGTGGAGATGAGATTTGATAAAGTAAGTGGAAATCCAGTAAAAGTTTCATTTGGCTACTTTGCACTCTCGAGATAATCGTCACCATGTGCCAAATGCAATATAAAAGGAATCTGAACACATTCGCGCAAAAATGAAATGACCACAATTTTCTCCAAAACTATAACAGATGCAAACTTGTCCTGTGTGGTGGAGATGAGATTTGATAAAGTAAGTGGAAATCCAGTAAAAGTTTCATTTGGCTACTTTGCACTCTCGAGATAATCGTCACCATGTGTCAAATGCAATAAAAAAGGAATCTGAACACATTCGCGCAAAAATGAAATGACCACAATTTTCTCCAAAACTATAACAGATGCAAACTTGTCCTGTGTGGTGGAGATGAGATTTGATAAAGTAAGTGGAAATCCAGTAAAAGTTTCATTTGGCTACTTTGCACTCTCGAGATAATCGTCACCATGTGCCAAATGCAATATAAAAGGAATCTGAACACATTCGCGCAAAAATGAAATGACCACAATTTTCTCCAAAACTATAACAGATGCAAACTTGTCCTGTGTGGTGGAGATGAAATATGATAAAGTAAGTGGAAATCCAGTAAAAGTTTCATTTGGCTACTTTGCACTCTCGAGATAATCGTCACCATGTGCCAAATGCAATATAAAAGGAATCTGAACACATTCGCGCAAAAATGAAATGACCACAATTTTCTCCAAAACTATAACAGATGCAAACTTGTCCTGTGTGGTGGAGATTAGATTTGATAAAGTAAATGGAAATCCAGTAAAAGTTTCATTTGGCTACTTTGCACTCTCGAGATAATCGTCACCATGTGCCAAATGCAATATAAAAGGAATCTGAACACATTCGCGCAAAAATGAAATGACCACAATTTTCTCCAAAACTATAACAGATGCAAACTTGTCCTGTGTGGTGGAGATGAGATTTGATAAAGTAAGTGGAAATCCAGTAAAAGTTTCATTTGGCTACTTTGCACTCTCGAGATAATCGTCACCATGTGCCAAATGCAATATAAAAGGAATCTGAACACATTCGCGCAATAATGAAATGACCACAATTTTCTCCAAAACTATAACAGATGCAAACTTGTCCTGTGTGGTGGAGATGAAATTTGATAAAGTAAGTGGAAATCCAGTAAAAGTTTCATTTGGCTACTTTGCACTCTCGAGATAATCGTCACCATGTGCCAAATGCAATATAAAAGGAATCTGAACACATTCGCGCAAAAATGAAATGACCACAATTTTCTCCAAAACTATAACAGATGCAAACTTGTCCTGTGTGGTGGAGATGAGATTTGATAAAGTAAGTGGAAATCCAGTAAAAGTTTCATTTGGCTACTTTGCACTCTCGAGATAATCGTCACCATGTGCCAAATGCAAGATAAAAGGAATCTGAACACATTCGCGCAAAAATGAAATGACCACAATTTTCTCCAAAACTATAACAGATGCAAACTTGTCCTGTGTGGTGGAGATGAGATTTGATAAAGTAAGTGGAAATCCAGTAAAAGTTTCATTTGGCTACTTTGCACTCTCGAGATAATCGTCACCATGTGCCAAATGCAATATAAAAGGAATCTGAACACATTTGCGCAAAAATGAAATGACCACAATTTTCTCCAAAACTATAACAGATGCAAACTTGTCCTGTGTGGTGGAGATGAGATTTGATAAAGTAAGTGGAAATCCAGTAAAAGTTTCATTTGGCTACTTTGCACTCTCGAGATAATCGTCACCATGTGCCAAATGCAATATAAAAGGAATCTGAACACATTCTCGCAATAATGAAATGACCACAATTTTCTCCAAAACTTTAACAGATGCAAACTTGTCCTGTGTGGTGGAGATGAATTTTGATAAAGTAAGTGGAAATCCAGTAAAAGTTTCATTTGGCTACTTTACACTCTCGAGATAATCGTCACCATGTGCCAAATGCAATATAAAAGGAATCTGAACACATTCGCGCAAAAATGAAATGACCACAATTTTCTCCAAAACTATAACAGATGCAAACTTGTCCTGTGTGGTGGAGATGAGATTTGATAAAGTAAGTGGAAATCCAGTAAAAGTTTCATTTGGCTACTTTGCACTCTCGAGATAATCGTCACCATGTGCCAAATGCAATATAAAAGGAATCTAAACACATTCGCGCAAAAATGAAATGACCACAATTTTCTCCAAAACTATAACAGATGCAAACTTGTCCTGTGTGGTGGAGATGAGATTTGATAAAGTAAGTGGAAATCCAGTAAAAGTTTCATTTGGCTACTTTGCACTCTCGAGATAATCGTCACCAGGTGCCAAATGCAATATAAAAGGAATCTGAACACATTCGCGCAAAAATGAAATGACCACAATTTTCTCCAAAACTATAACAATTGCAAACTTGTCCTGTGTGGTGGAGATGAGATTTGATAAAGTAAGTGGAAATCCAGTAAAAGTTTCATTTGGCTACTTTGCACTCTCGAGATAATCGTCACCATATGCCAAATGCAATATAAAAGGAATCTGAACACATTCGCGCAAAAATGAAATGACCACAATTTTCTCCAAAACTATAACAGATGCACACTTGTCCTGTGTGGTGGAGATGAGATTTGATAAAGTAAGTGGAAATCCAGTAAAAGTTTCATTTGGCTACTTTGCACTCTCGAGATAATCGTCACCATGTGCCAAATGCAATATAAAAGGAATCTGAACACATTCGCGCAAAAATGAAATGACCACAATTTTCTCCAAAACTATAACAGATGCAAACTTGTCCTGTGTGGTGGAGATGAGATTTGATAAAGTAAGTGGAAATCCAGTAAAAGTTTCATTTGGCTACTTTGCACTCTCGAGATAATCGTCACCATGTGTCAAATGCAATAAAAAAGGAATCTGAACACATTCGCGCAAAAATGAAATGACCACAATTTTCTCCAAAACTATAACAGATGCAAACTTGTCCTGTGTGGTGGAGATGAGATTTGATAAAGTAAGTGGAAATCCAGTAAAAGTTTCATTTGGCTACTTTGCACTCTCGAGATAATCGTCACCATGTGCCAAATGCAATATAAAAGGAATCTGAACACATTCGCGCAAAAATGAAATGACCACAATTTTCTCCAAAACTATAACAGATGCAAACTTGTCCTGTGTGGTGGAGATGAGATTTGATAAAGTAAGTGGAAATCCAGTAAAAGTTTCATTTGGCTACTTTGCACTCTCAAGATAATCGTCACCATGTGCCAAATGCAATATAAAAGGAATCTGAACACATTCGCGCAAAAATGCAATGACCACAATTTTCTCCAAAACTATAACAGATGCAAACTTGTCCTGTGTGGTGGAGATGAGATTTGATAAAGTAGGTGGAAATCCAGTAAAAGTTTCATTTGGCTACTTTGCACTCTCGAGATAATCGTCACCATGTGCCAAATGCAATATAAAAGGAATCTGAACACATTCGCGCAAAAATGAAATGACCACAATTTTCTCCAAAACTATAACAGATGCAAACTTGTCCTGTGTGGTGGAGATGAGATTTGATAAAGTAAGTGGAAATCCAGTAAAAGTTTCATTTGGCTACTTTGCACTCTCGAGATAATCGTCACCATGTGCCAAATGCAATATAAAAGGAATCTGAACACATTCGCGCAAAAATGCAATGACCACAATTTTCTCCAAAACTATAACAGATGCAAACTTGTCCTGTGTGGTGGAGATGAGATTTGATAAAGTAAGTGGAAATCCAGTAAAAGTTTCATTTGGCTACTTTGCACTCTCGAGATAATCGTCACCATGTGCCAAATGCAATATAAAAGGAATCTGAACACATTCGCGCAAACATGAAATGACCACAATTTTCTCCAAAACTATAACAGATGCAAACTTGTCCTGTGTGGTGGAGATGAGATTTGATAAAGTAAGTGGAAATCCAGTAAAAGTTTCATTTGGCTACTTTGCACTCTCGAGATAATCGTCACCATGTGCCAAATGCAATATAAAAGGAATCTGAACACATTCGCGCAAAAATGCAATGACCACAATTTTCTCCAAAACTATAACAGATGCAAACTTGTCCTGTGTGGTGGAGATGAGATTTGATAAAGTAAGTGGAAATCCAGTAAAAGTTTCATTTGGCTACTTTGCACTCTCGAGATAATCGTCACCATGTGCCAAATGCAATATAAAAGGAATCTGAACACATTCGCGCAAAAATGAAATGACCACAATTTTCTCCAAAACTATAACAGATGCAAACTTGTCCTGTGTGGTGGAGATGAGATTTGATAAAGTAAGTGGAAATCCTGTAAAAGTTTCATTTGGCTACTTTGCACTCTCGAGATAATCTTCACCATGTGCCAAATGCAATATAAAAGGAATCTGAACACATTCGCGCAAAAATGCAATGACCACAATTTTCTCCAAAACTATAACAGATGCAAACTTGTCCTGTGTGGTGGAGATGAGATTTGATAAAGTAAGTGGAAATCCAGTAAAAGTTTCATTTGGCTACTTTGCACTCTCGAGATAATCGTCACCATGTGCCAAATGCAATATAAAAGGAATCTGAACACATTCGCGCAAAAATGAAATGACCACAATTTTCTCCAAAACTATAACAGATGCAAACTTGTCCTGTGTGGTGGAGATGAGATTTGATAAAGTAAGTGGAAATCCAGTAAAAGTTTCATTTGGCTACTTTGCACTCTCGAGATAATCGTCACCATGTGCCAAATGCAATATAAAAGGAATCTGAACACATTCGCGCAAAAATGAAATGACCACAATTTTCTCCAAAACTATAACAGATGCAAACTTGTCCTGTGTGGTGGAGATGAGATTTGATAAAGTAAGTGGAAATCCAGTAAAAGTTTCATTTGGCTACTTTGCACTCTCGAGATAATCGTCACCATGTGCCAAATGCAATATAAAAGGAATCTTAACACATTCGCGCAAAAATGAAATGACCACAATTTTCTCCAAAACTATAACAGATGCAAACTTGTCCTGTGTGGTGGAGATGAGATTTGATAAAGTAAGTGGAAATCCAGTAAAAGTTTCATTTGGCTACTTTGCACTCTCGAGATAATCGTCACCATGTGCCAAATGCAATATAAAAGGAATCTGAACACATTCGCGCAAAAATGAAATGACCACAATTTTCTCCAAAACTATAACAGATGCAAACTTGTCCTGTGTGGTGGAGATGAGATTTGATAAAGTAAGTGGAAATCCAGTAAAAGTTTCATTTGGCTACTTTGCACTCTCGAGATAATCGTCACCATGTGCCAAATGCAAGATAAAAGGAATCTGAACACATTCGCGCAAAAATGAAATGACCACAATTTTCTCCAAAACTATAACAGATGCAAACTTGTCCTGTGTGGTGGAGATGAGATTTGATAAAGTAAGTGGAAATCCAGTAAAAGTTTCATTTGGCTACTTTGCACTCTCGAGATAATCGTCACCATGTGCCAAATGCAATATAAAAGGAATCTGAACACATTTGCGCAAAAATGAAATGACCACAATTTTCTCCAAAACTATAACAGATGCAAACTTGTCCTGTGTGGTGGAGATGAGATTTGATAAAGTAAGTGGAAATCCAGTAAAAGTTTCATTTGGCTACTTTGCACTCTCGAGTAATCGTCACCATGTGCCAAATGCAATATAAAAGGAATCTGAACACATTCGCGCAATAATGAAATGACCACAATTTTCTCCAAAACTTTAACAGATGCAAACTTGTCCTGTGTGGTGGAGATGAAATTTGATAAAGTAAGTGGAAATCCAGTAAACGTTTCATTTGGCTACTTTGCACTCTCGAGATAATCGTCACCATGTGCCAAATGCAATATAAAAGGAATCTGAACACATTCGCGCAAAAATGAAATGACCACAATTTTCTCCAAAACTATAACAGATGCAAACTTGTCCTGTGTGGTGGAGATGAGATTTGATAAAGTAAGTGGAAATCCAGTAAAAGTTTCATTCGGCTACTTTGCACTCTCGAGATAATCGTCACCATGTGCCAAATGCAATATAAAAGGAATCTGAACACATTCGCGCAAAAATGAAATGACCACAATTTTCTCCAAAACTATAACAGATGCACACTTGTCCTGTGTGGTGGAGATGAGATTTGATAAAGTAAGTGGAAATCCAGTAAAAGTTTCATTCGGCTACTTTGCACTCTCGAGATAATCGTCACCATGTGCCAAATGCAATATAAAAGGAATCTGAACACATTCGCGCAAAAATGAAATGACCACAATTTTCTCCAAAACTATAACAGATGCACACTTGTCCTGTGTGGTGGAGATGAGATTTGATAAAGTAAGTGGAAATCCAGTAAAAGTTTCATTTGGCTACTTTGCACTCTCGAGATAATCGTCACCATGTGCCAAATGCAATATAAAAGGAATCTGAACACATTCGCGCAAAAATGAAATGACCACAATTTTCTCCAAAACTATAAAAGATGCAAACTTGTCCTGTGTGGTGGAGATGAGATTTGATAAAGTAAGTGGAAATCCAGTAAAAGTTTCATTTGGCTACTTTGCACTCTCAATAGGAAATGTAAAAAAGAAATCAAACAAGCAAAATTAGCTACTGAAACAAAAATCGCCAATGACATTAAAATAAATCCCAAAATCTTTTATAAATACATTAATGCCAAAAGGAAAACAAAGGATAGTATCGGCCCCTTAAAATATAATAACAAGTTAGTTATAGAGGACAAACAAAAGACTGAGATATTAAATCGACATTTCTCATCTGTATTCACCAAGAAACTGACTGTACCAGGGATCATTCAACAAGTGAAAAATCAAAGTCCACCACCCGATATAATTAATTTAACACAAGATGAAGTACGCCTACGTCTGAGTAAATTAAACATTGACAAATCCCCAGGACCAGATGGCATTCATCCACGAATATTGAGGGAATTGAGCTCCGTAATCGACAGACCGCTGTATCTCATCTTTTTAGACTCACTTGTAACAGGGTTGGTGCCTCAGGATTGGAGGATTGCTGATGTGGTACCGATATTTAAGAAAGGTAAGAGGGTAGATCCAGGCAACTACCGTCCAGTAAGCCTGACATCAGTAGTATGCAAAGTTTTTGAGGGCATTTTAAGGGATGACATGCAAAAATATATTGCAGAAAATAATATGATAACTGACAAACAGCATGGATTCATGAAAGATAAGTCGTGTCTAACCAACCTGTTGGGGTTCTATGAGGGGGTAAGTTCAAACCTGGATATTGGTAATGCAGCTGATGTGATTTATTTGGACTTTGCAAAGGCATTTGATACTGTACCACATAATAGCCTTATACTAAAGCTCCAGAAGCAAGGACTAGGGGACACAATATGCAACTGGGTAAGGAATTGGCTAAAAGATAGGAAACAAAGAGTAGTCATAAATGGTACATTCTCTAAATGGGCTGTAGTCAGCAGTGGGGTGCCGCAGGGATCTGTGCTTGGACCGATTCTTTTTACTCTCTTTATTAATGACCTTGTGGATGGAATTGATAGTACAGTGTCAGTCTTTGCCGATGACACCAAACTATGTAGGATATTAAAAACTGACCTGGATAGTACAATATTACAAAAAGATCTGGATAAGATGTCAGAATGGGCAGATACTTGGCAAATGAGATTTAATGTTGATAAATGTAAAGTAATGCACCTAGGACGGAGTAATCCTATAGCTGCATATACATTAAATGGAAGTAAACTCGGGACTACAGAACAGGAGAAGGACTTGGGTATTCTCATTACAAATAAGCTGAGCAGCAGCACTCAATGTCAAGCAGCAGCTGCTAAAGCAAACAAGATTTTAGGGTGTATAAAAAGAGAGATTAGATCCCGTGATCCCAACGTATTGTTACCCCTCTATAAATCACTTGTAAGGCCACATCTGGAATACGGGATCCAGTTTTGGGCTCCACATTTTAAAAAGGACATTCAGAAGTTAGAGTCAGTTCAAAGGCGGGCAACTAGACTATTACAAGGAATGGAAGGCCTCCCATATGATGACAGGTTGAAAAAGTTAGATATGTTTAGCTTAGAAAAAAGACGTCTCAGAGGAGATCTCATTTATATGTATAAATACATGTGTGGTCAATATAAAGGACTGGCACATGACTTATTCCTTCCAAAGACAGTACTAAGGACTAGGGGGCACTCACTGCGAGTGGAAGAAAAGCGATTCCGAAACCTAAATAGGAAAGGGTTCTTTACAGTTAGAGCGGTCAGACTGTGGAATGCCCTACCACAAGAGGTAGTAATGGCAGATACTATAACAGCTTTTAAAAAAGGGCTGGATGATTTCCTCAGTACACAAAACATTGTTGGTTATAAATGACTTAGTGACTAAATGTAGAACTGGTGGAGGAAGGTTGAACTAGATGGACCTAGGTCTTTTTTCAACCTAAGTAACTATGTAACTATGTAACTATGTAACTATGTCACCATGTGCCAAATGCAATATAAAAGGAATCTGAACACATTCGCGCAAAAATGCAATGACCACAATTTTCTCCAAAACTATAACAGATGCAAACTTGTCCTGTGTGGTGGAGATGAGATTTGATAAAGTAAGTGGAAATCCAGTAAAAGTTTCATTTGGCTACTTTGCACTCTCGAGATAATCGTCACCATGTGCCAAATGCAATATAAAAGGAATCTGAACACATTCGCGCAAAAATGAAATGACCACAATTTTCTCCAAAACTATAACAGATGCAAACTTGTCCTATGTGGTGGAGATGAAATTTGATAAAGTAAGTGGAAATCCAGTAAAAGTTTCATTTGGCTACTTTGCACTCTCGAGATAATCGTCACCATGTGCCAAATGCAATATAAAAGGAATCTGAACACATTCGCGCAAAAATGAAATGACCACAATTTTCTCCAAAACTATAACAGATGCAAACTTGTCCTGTGTGGTGGAGATGAGATTTGATAAAGTAAGTGGAAATCCAGTAAAAGTTTCATTTGGCTACTTTGCACTCTCGAGATAATCGTCACCATGTGCCAAATGCAATATAAAAGGAATCTGAACACATTCGCGCAAAAATGCAATGACCACAATTTTCTCCAAAACTATAACAGTTGCAAACTTGTCCTGTGTGGTGGAGATGAGATTTGATAAAGTAAGTGGAAATCCAGTAAAAGTTTCATTTGGCTACTTTGCACTCTCGAGATAATCGTCACCATGTGCCAAATGCAATATAAAAGGAATCTGAACACATTCGCGCAAAAATGAAATGACCACAATTTTCTCCAAAACTATAACAGATGCAAACTTGTCCTGTGTGGTGGAGATGAGATTTGATAAAGTGGAAATCCAGTAAAAGTTTCATTTGGCTACTTTGCACTCTCGAGATAATCGTCACCATGTGCCAAATGCAATATAAAAGGAATCTGAACACATTCGCGCAAAAATGAAATGACCACAATTTTCTCCAAAACTATAACAGATGCAAACTTGTCCTGTGTGGTGGAGATGAGATTTGATAAAGTAAGTGGAAATCCAGTAAAAGTTTCATTTGGCTACTTTGCACTCTCGAGATAATCGTCACCATGTGCCAAATGCAATATAAAAGGAATCTGAACACATTCGCGCAAAAATGAAATGACCACAATTTTCTCCAAAACTATAACAGATGCAAACTTGTCCTGTGTGGTGGAGATGAGATTTGATAAAGTAAGTGGAAATCCAGTAAAAGTTTCATTTGGCTACTTTGCACTCTCGAGATAATCGTCACCATGTGCCAAATGCAATATAAAAGGAATTTGAACACATTCGCGCAAAAATGAAATGACCACAATTTTCTCCAAAACTATAACAGATGCAAACTTGTCCTGTGTGGTGGAGATGAGATTTGATAAAGTAAGTGGAAATCCAGTAAAAGTTTCATTTGGCTACTTTGCACTCTCGAGATAATCGTCACCATGTGCCAAATGCAATATAAAAGGAATCTGAACACATTCGCGCAAAAATGAAATGACCACAATTTTCTCCAAAACTATAACAGATGCAAACTTGTCCTGTGTGGTGGAGATGAGATTTGATAAAGTAAGTGGAAATCCAGTAAAAGTTTCATTTGGCTACTTTGCACTCTCGAGATAATCGTCACCATGTGCCAAATGCAATATAAAAGGAATCTGAACACATTCGCGCAAAAATGAAGTGACCACAATTTTCTCCAAAACTATAACAGATGCAAACTTGTCCTGTGTGGTGGAGATGAGATTTGATAAAGTAAGTGGAAATCCCGTAAAAGTTTCATTTGGCTACTTTGCACTCTCGAGATAATCGTCACCATGTGCCAAATGCAATATAAAAGGAATCTGAACACATTCGCGCAAAAATGAAATGACCACAATTTTCTCCAAAACTATAACAGATGCAAACTTGTCCTGTGTGGTGGAGATGAGATTTGATAAAGTAAGTGGAAATCCAGTAAAAGTTTCATTTGGCTACTTTGCACTCTCGAGATAATTGTCACCAGGTGCCAAATGCAATATAAAAGGAATCTGAACACATTCGCGCAAAAATGAAATGACCACAATTTTCTCCAAAACTATAACAGATGCAAACTTGTCCTGTGTGGTGGAGATGAGATTTGATAAAGTAAGTGGAAATCCAGTAAAAGTTTCATTTGGCTACTTTGCACTCTCGAGATAATCGTCACCATATGCCAAATGCAATATAAAAGGAATCTGAACACATTCGCGCAAAAATGAAATGACCACAATTTTCTCCAAAACTATAACAGATGCAAACTTGTCCTGTGTGGTGGAGATGAGATTTGATAAAGTAAGTGGAAATCCAGTAAAAGTTTCATTTGGCTACTTTGCACTCTCGAGATAATCGTCACCATGTGCCAAATGCAATATAAAAGGAATCTGAACACATTCGCGCAAAAATGAAATGACCACAATTTTCTCCAAAACTATAACAGATGCAAACTTGTCCTGTGTGGTGGAGATGAGATTTGATAAAGTAAGTGGAAATCCAGTAAAAGTTTCATTTGGCTACTTTGCACTCTCGAGATAATCGTCACCATGTGCCAAATGCAATATAAAAGGAATCTGAACACATTCGCGCAAAAATGAAATGACCACAATTTTCTCCAAAACTATAACAGATGCAAACTTGTCCTGTGTGGTGGAGATGAGATTTGATAAAGTAAGTGGAAATCCAGTAAAAGTTTCATTTGGCTACTTTGCACTCTCGAGATAATCGTCACCATGTGCCAAATGCAATATAAAAAGGAATCTGAACACATTCGCGCAAAAATGAAATGACCACAATTTTCTCCAAAACTATAACAGATGCACACTTGTCCTGTGTGGTGGAGATGAGATTTGATAAAGTAAGTGGAAATCCAGTAAAAGTTTCACTTGGCTACTTTGCACTCTCGAGATTATCGTCACCATGTGCCAAATGCAATATAAAAAGGAATCTGAACACATTCGCGCAAAAATGAAATGACCACAATTTTCTCCAAAACTATAACAGATGCACACTTGTCCTGTGTGGTGGAGATGAGATTTGATAAAGTAAGTGGAAATCCAGTAAAAGTTTCATTTGGCTACTTTGCACTCTCGAGATAATCGTCACCATGTGCCAAATGCAATATAAAAGGAATCTGAACACATTCGCGCAAAAATGAAATGACCACAATTTTCTCCAAAACTATAACAGATGCAAACTTGTCCTGTGTGGTGGAGATGAGATTTGATAAAGTAAGTGGAAATCCAGTAAAAGTTTCATTTGGCTACTTTGCACTCTCGAGAAATTCGTCACCATGTGCCAAATGCAATATAAAAGGAATCTGAACACATTCGCGCAAAAATGAAATGACCACAATTTTCTCCAAAACTATAACAGATGCAAACTTGTCCTGTGTGGTGGAGATGAGATTTGATAAAGTAAGTGGAAATCCAGTAAAAGTTTCACTTGGCTAATTTGCACTCTCGAGATAATCGTCACCATGTGCCAAATGCAATATAAAAGGAATCTGAACACATTCGCGCAAAAATGAAATGACCACAATTTTCTCCAAAACTATAACATGCAAACTTGTCCTGTGTGGTGGAGATGAGATTTGATAAAGTAAGTGGAAATCCAGTAAAAAATTCATTTGGCTACTTTGCACTCTCGAGATAATCGTCACCATGTGCCAAATGCAATATAAAAGGAATCTGAACACATTCGCGCAAAAATGAAATGACCACAATTTTCTCCAAAACTATAACAGATGCAAACTTGTCCTGTGTGGTGGAGATGAGATTTGATAAAGTAAGTGGAAATCCAGTAAAAGTTTCATTTGGCTACTTTGCACTCTCGAGATAATCGTCACCATGTGCCAAATGCAATATAAAAGGAATCTGAACACATTCGCGCAAAAATGAAATGACCACAATTTTCTCCAAAACTATAACAGATGCAAACTTGTCCTGTGTGGTGGAGATGAGATTTGATAAAGTAAGTGGAAATCCAGTAAAAGTTTCATTTGGCTACTTTGCACTCTCGAGATAATCGTCACCATGTGCCAAATGCAATATAAAAGGAATCTGAACACATTCGCGCAAAAATGAAATGACCACAATTTTCTCCAAAACTATAACAGATGCAAACTTGTCCTGTGTGGTGGAGATGAGATTTGATAAAGTAAGTGGAAATCCAGTAAAAGTTTCATTTGGCTACTTTGCACTCTCGAGATAATCGTCACCATGTGCCAAATGCAATATAAAAGGAATCTGAACACATTCGCGCAAAAATGAAATGACCACAATTTTCTCCAAAACTATAACAGATGCAAACTTGTCCTGTGTGGTGGAGATGAGATTTGATAAAGTAAGTGGAAATCCAGTAAAAGTTTCATTTGGCTACTTTGCACTCTCGAGATAATCGTCACCATGTGCCAAATGCAATATAAAAGGAATCTGAACACATTCGCGCAAAAATGAAATGACCACAATTTTCTCCAAAACTTTAACAGATGCAAACTTGTCCTGTGTGGTGGAGATGAGATTTGATAAAGTAAGTGGAAATCCAGTAAAAGTTTCATTTGGCTACTTTGCACTCTCGAGCTAATCGTCACCATGTGCCAAATGCAATATAAAAGGAATCTGAACACATTCGCGCAAAAATGAAATGACCACAATTTTCTCCAAAACTATAACAGATGCAAACTTGTCCTGTGTGGTGGAGATGAGATTTGATAAAGTAAGTGGAAATCCAGTAAAAGTTTCATTTGGCTACTTTGAACTCTCGAGATAATCGTCACCATGTGCCAAATGCAATATAAAAGGAATCTGAACACATTCGCGCAAAAATGAAATGACCACAATTTTCTCCAAAACTATAACAGATGCAAACT
The DNA here is from genome assembly GCF_048569485.1 of Anomaloglossus baeobatrachus. Taxonomy (NCBI): domain Eukaryota; kingdom Metazoa; phylum Chordata; class Amphibia; order Anura; family Aromobatidae; genus Anomaloglossus; species Anomaloglossus baeobatrachus. The sequence continues at coordinate 115,689 of NW_027442389.1, forward strand.
TGTCCTGTGTGGTGGAGATGAGATTTGATAAAGTAAGTGGAAATTCAGTAAAAGTTTCATTTGGCTACTTTGCACTCTCGAGATAATCGTCACCATGTGCCAAATGCAATATAAAAGGAATCTGAACACATTCACGCAAAAATGAAATGACCACAATTTTCTCCAAAACTATAACAGATGCAAACTTGTTCTGTGTGGTGGAGATGAGATTTGATAAAGTAAGTGGAAATCCAGTAAAAGTTTCATTTGGCTACTTTGCACTCTCGAGATAATCGTCACCATGTGCCAAATGCAATATAAAAGGAATCTGAACACATTCACGCAAAAATGAAATGACCACAATTTTCTCCAAAACTATAACAGATGCAAACTTGTTCTGTGTGGTGGAGATGAGATTTGATAAAGTAAGTGGAAATCCAGTAAAAGTTTCATTTGGCTACTTTGCACTCTCGAGATAATCGTCACCATGTGCCAAATGCAATATAAAAGGAATCTGAACACATTCGCGCAAAAATGAAATGACCACAATTTTCTCCAAAACTATAACAGATGCAAACTTGTCCTTTGTGGTGGAGATGAGATTTGATAAAGTAAGTGGAAATCCAGTAAAAGTTTCATTTGGCTACTTTGCACTCTCGAGATAATCGTCACCATGTGCCAAATGCAATATAAAAGGAATCTGAACACATTCGCGCAAAAATGAAATGACCACAATTTTCTCCAAAACTATAACAGATGCAAACTTGTCCTGTGTGGAGGAGATGAGATTTGATAAAGTAAGTGGAAATCCAGTAAAAGTTTCATTTGGCTACTTTGCACTCTCGAGATAATCGTCACCATGTGCCAAATGCAATATAAAAGGAATCTGAACACATTCGCGCAAAAATGAAATGACCACAATTTTCTCCAAAACTATAACAGATGCACACTTGTCCTGTGTGGTGGAGATGAGATTTGATAAAGTAAGTGGAAATCCATTTAAAGTTTCATTTGGCTACTTTGCACTCTCGAGATAATCGTCACCATGTGCCAAATGCAATATAAAAGGAATCTGAACACATTCGCGCAAAAATGAAATGACCACAATTTTCTCCAAAACTATAACAGATGCAAACTTGTCCTGTGTGGTGGAGATGAGATTTGATAAAGTAAGTGGAAATCCAGTAAAAGTTTCATTTGGCTACTTTGCACTCTCGAGATAATCGTCACCATGTGCCAAATGCAATATAAAAGGAATCTGAACACATTCGCGCAAAAATGAAATGACCACAATTTTCTCCAAAACTATAACAGATGCAAACTTGTCCTGTGTGGTGGAGATGAGATTTGATAAAGTAAGTGGAAATCCAGTAAAAGTTTCATTTGGCTACTTTGCACTCTCGAGATAATCGTCACCATGTGCCAAATGCAATATAAAAGGAATCTGAACACATTCGCGCAATAATGAAATGACCACAATTTTCTCCAAAACTTTAACAGATGCAAACTTGTCCTGTGTGGTGGAGATGAGATTTGATAAAGTAAGTGGAAATCCAGTAAAAGTTTCATTTGGCTACTTTGCACTCTCGAGCTAATCGTCACCATGTGCCAAATGCAATATAAAAGGAATCTGAACACATTCGCGCAAAAATGAAATGACCACAATTTTCTCCAAAACTATAACAGATGCAAACTTGTCCTGTGTGGTGGAGATGAGATTTGATAAAGTAAGTGGAAATCCAGTAAAAGTTTCATTTGGCTACTTTGAACTCTCGAGATAATCGTCACCATGTGCCAAATGCAATATAAAAGGAATCTGAACACATTCGCGCAAAAATGAAATGACCACAATTTTCTCCAAAACTATAACAGATGCAAACTTGTCCTGTGTGGTGGAGATGAGATTTGATAAAGTAAGTGGAAATTCAGTAAAAGTTTCATTTGGCTACTTTGCACTCTCGAGATAATCGTCACCATGTGCCAAATGCAATATAAAAGGAATCTGAACACATTCACGCAAAAATGAAATGACCACAATTTTCTCCAAAACTATAACAGATGCAAACTTGTTCTGTGTGGTGGAGATGAGATTTGATAAAGTAAGTGGAAATCCAGTAAAAGTTTCATTTGGCTACTTTGCACTCTCGAGATAATCGTCACCATGTGCCAAATGCAATCTAAAAGGAATTTGAACACATTCACGCAAAAATGAAATGACCACAATTTTCTCCAAAACTATAACAGATGCAAACTTGTTCTGTGTGGTGGAGATGAGATTTGATAAAGTAAGTGGAAATCCAGTAAAAGTTTCATTTGGCTACTTTGCACTCTCGAGATAATCGTCACCATGTGCCAAATGCAATATAAAAGGAATCTGAACACATTCGCGCAAAAATGAAATGACCACAATTTTCTCCAAAACTATAACAGATGCAAACTTGTCCTTTGTGGTGGAGATGAGATTTGATAAAGTGGAAATCCAGTAAAAGTTTCATTTGGCTACTTTGCACTCTCGAGATAATCGTCACCATGTGCCAAATGCAATATAAAAGGAATCTGAACACATTCGCGCAAAAATGAAATGACCACAATTTTCTCCAAAACTATAACAGATGCAAACTTGTCCTGTGTGGAGGAGATGAGATTTGATAAAGTAAGTGGAAATCCAGTAAAAGTTTCATTTGGCTACTTTGCACTCTCGAGATAATCGTCACCATGTGCCAAATGCAATATAAAAGGAATCTGAACACATTCGCGCAAAAATGAAATGACCACAATTTTCTCCAAAACTATAACAGATGCACACTTGTCCTGTGTGGTGGAGATGAGATTTGATAAAGTAAGTGGAAATCCATTTAAAGTTTTCATTTGGCTACTTTGCACTCTCGAGATAATCGTCACCATGTGCCAAATGCAATATAAAAGGAATCTGAACACATTCGCGCAAAAATGAAATGACCACAATTTTCTCCAAAACTATAACAGATGCAAACTTGTCCTGTGTGGTGGAGATGAGATTTGATAAAGTAAGTGGAAATCCAGTAAAAGTTTCATTTGGCTACTTTGCACTCTCGAGATAATCGTCACCATGTGCCAAATGCAATATAAAAGGAATCTGAACACATTCGCGCAAAAATGAAATGACCACAATTTTCTCCAAAACTATAACAGATGCAAACTTGTCCTGTGTGGTGGAGATGAGATTTGATAAAGTAAGTGGAAATCCAGTAAAAGTTTCATTTGGCTACTTTGCACTCTCGAGATAATCGTCACCATGTGCCAAATGCAATATAAAAGGAATCTGAACACATTCGCGCAATAATGAAATGACCACAATTTTCTCCAAAACTTTAACAGATGCAAACTTGTCCTGTGTGGTGGAGATGAAATTTGATAAAGTAAGTGGAAATCCAGTAAAAGTTTCATTTGGCTACTTTGCACTCTCGAGATAATCGTCACCATGTGCCAAATGCAATATAAAAGGAATCTGAACACATTCGCGCAAAATGAAATGACCACAATTTTCTCCAAAACTATAACAGATGCAAACTTGTCCTGGTGTGGGTGGAGATGAGATTTGATAAAGTAAGTGAAAATCCAGTAAAAGTTTCATTTGGCTACTTTGCACTCTCGAGATAATCGTCACCATGTGCCAAATGCAATATAAAAGGAATCTGAACACATTCGCGCAAAAATGAAATGACCACAATTTTCTCCAAAACTATAACAGATGCAAACTTGTCCTGTGTGGTGGAGATGAGATTTGATAAAGTAAGTGGAAATCCAGTAAAAGTTTCATTTGGCTACTTTGCACTCTCGAGATAATCGTCACCATGTGCCAAATGCAATATAAAAGGAATCTGAACACATTCGCACAAAAATGAAATGACCACAATTTTCTCCAAAACTATAACAGATGCAAACTTGTCCTGTGTGGTGGAGATGAGATTTGATAAAGTAAGTGGAAATCCAGTAAAAGTTTCATTTGGCTACTTTGCACTCTCGAGATAATCGTCACCCATGTGCCAAATGCAATATAAAAAGGAATCTGAACACATTCGCGCAAAAATGAAATGACCACAATTTCTCCAAAACTATAACAGATGCACACTTGTCCTGTGTGGTGGAGATGAGATTTGATAAAGTAAGTGGAAATCCAGTAAAAGTTTCATTTGGCTACTTTGCACTCTCGAGATAATCGTCACCATGTGCCAAATGCAATATAAAAGGAATCTGAACACATTCGCGCAAAAATGAAATGACCACAATTTTCTCCAAAACTATAACAGATGCAAACTTGTCCTGTGTGGTGGAGATGAGATTTGATAAAGTAAGTGGAAATCCAGTAAAAGTTTCATTTGGCTACTTTGCACTCTCGAGATAATCGTCACCATGTGCCAAATGCAATATAAAAGGAATCTGAACACATTCGCGCAAAAATGAAATGACCCACAATTTTCTCCAAAACTATAACAGATGCAAACTTGTCCTGTGTGGTGGTGGAGATAAGATTTGATAAAGTAAGTGGAAATCCAGTAAAAGTTTCATTTGGCTACTTTGCACTCTCGAGATAATCGTCACCATGTGCCAAATGCAATATAAAAGGAATCTGAACACATTCGCGCAAAAATGAAATGACCACAATTTTCTCCAAAACTATAACAGATGCAAACTTGTCCTGTGTGGTGGAGATGAGATTTGATAAAGTAAGTGGAAATCCAGTAAAAGTTTCATTTGGCTACTTTGCACTCTCGAGATAATCGTCACCATGTGCCAAAATGCTATATAAAAGGAATCTGAACACATTCGCGCAATAATGAAATGACCACAATTTTCTCCAAAACTTTAACAGATGCAAACTTGTCCTGTGTGGTGGAGATGAAATTTGATAAAGTAAGTGGAAATCCAGTAAAAGTTTCATTTGGCTACTTTGCACTCTCGAGATAATCGTCACCCATGTGCCAAATGCAATATAAAAGGGAATTCTGAACACATTCGCGCAAAAATGAAATGACCACAATTTTCTCCAAAACTATAACAGATGCAAACTTGTCCTGTGTGGTGGAGATGAGATTTGATAAAGTAAGTGAAAATCCAGTAAAAGTTTCATTTGGCTACTTTGCACTCTCGAGATAATCGTCACCATGTGCCAAATGCAATATAAAAGGAATCTGAACACATTCGCGCAAAAATGAAATGACCACAATTTTCTCCAAAACTATAACAGATGCAAACTTGTCCTGTGTGGTGGAGATGAGATATGATAAAGTAAGTGGAAATCCAGTAAAAGTTTCATTTGGCTACTTTGCACTCTCGAGATAATCGTCACCAGGTGCCAAATGCAATATAAAAGGAATCTGAACACATTCGCGCAAAAATGAAATGACCACAATTTTCTCCAAAACTATAACAGATGCAAACTTGTCCTGTGTGGTGGAGATGAGATTTGATAAAGTAAGTGGAAATCCAGTAAAAGTTTCATTTGGCTACTTTGCACTCTCGAGATAATCGTCACCATATGCCAAATGCAATATAAAAGGAATCTGAACACATTCGCGCAAAAATGAAATGACCACAATTTTCCCAAAACTATAACAGATGCACACTTGTCCTGTGTGGTGGAGATGAGATTTGATAAAGTAAGTGGAAATCCAGTAAAAGTTTCATTTGGCTACTTTGCACTCTCGAGATAATCGTCACCATGTGCCAAATGCAATATAAAAGGAATCTGAACACATTCGCGCAAAAATGAAATGACCACAATTTTCTCCAAAACTATAACAGATGCAAACTTGTCCTGTGTGGTGGAGATGAGATTTGATAAAGTAAGTGGAAATCCAGTAAAAGTTTCATTTGGCTACTTTGCACTCTCGAGATAATCGTCACCATGTGCCAAATGCAATATAAAAGGAATCTGAACACATTCGCACAAAAATGAAATGACCACAATTTTCTCCAAAACTATAACAGATGCAAACTTGTCCTGTGTGGTGGAGATGAGATTTGATAAAGTAAGTGGAAATCCAGTAAAAGTTTCATTTGGCTACTTTGCACTCTCGAGATAATCGTCACCATGTGCCAAATGCAATATAAAAGGAATCTGAACACATTCGCGCAAAAATGAAATGACCACAATTTTCTCCAAAACTATAACAGATGCACACTTGTCCTGTGTGGTGGAGATGAGATTTGATAAAGTAAGTGGAAATCCAGTAAAGAGTTTCATTTGGCTACTTTGCACTCTCGAGATAATCGTCACCATGTGCCAAATGCAATATAAAAGGAATCTGAACACATTCGCGCAAAAATGAAATGACCACAATTTTCTCCAAAACTATAACAGATGCAAACTTGTCCTGTGTGGTGGAGATGAGATTTGATAAAGTAAGTGGAAATCCAGTAAAAGTTTCATTTGGCTACTTTGCACTCTCGAGATAATCGTCACCATGTGCCAAATGCAATATAAAAGGAATCTGAACACATTCGCGCAAAAATGAAATGACCACAATTTTCTCCAAAACTATAACAGATGCAAACTTGTCCTGTGTGGTGGAGATGAGATTTGATAAAGTAAGTGGAAATCCAGTAAAAGTTTCATTTGGCTACTTTGCACTCTCGAGATAATCGTCACCATGTGCCAAATGCAATATAAAAGGAATCTGAACACATTCGCGCAAAAATGAAATGACCACAATTTTCTCCAAAACTATAACAGATGCAAACTTGTCCTGTGTGGTGGAGATGAGATTTGATAAAGTAAGTGGAAATCCAGTAAAAGTTTCATTTGGCTACTTTGCACTCTCGAGATAATCGTCACCATGTGCCAAATGCAATATAAAAGGAATCTGAACACATTCGCGCAAAAATGAAATGACCACAATTTTCTCCAAAACTATAACAGATGCAAACTTGTCCTGTGTGGTGGAGATGAGATTTGATAAAGTAAGTGGAAATCCAGTAAAAGTTTCATTTGGCTACTTTGCACTCTCGAGATAATCGTCACCATGTGCCAAATGCAATATAAAAGGAATCTGAACACATTCGCGCAAAAATGAAATGACCACAATTTTCTCCAAAACTATAACAGATGCAAACTTGTCCTGTGTGGTGGAGATGAGATTTGATAAAGTAAGTGGAAATCCAGTAAAAGTTTCATTTGGCTACTTTGCACTCTCGAGATAATCGTCACCATGTGCCAAATGCAATATAAAAGGAATCTGAACACATTCGCGCAAAAATGAAATGACCACAATTTTCTCCAAAACTATAACAGATGCAAACTTGTCCTGTGTGGTGGAGATGAGATTTGATAAAGTAAGTGCCACAATTTTCTCCAAAACTATAACAGATGCAAACTTGTCCTGTGTGGTGGAGGATGAGAGTTTGATAAAGTAAGTGGAAAATCCAGTAAAAGTTTCATTTGGCTACTTTGCACTCTCGAGATAATCGTCACCTGATGTGCCAAATGCAATATAAAAAGGAATCTGAACATCATTCGCGCAAAAATGAGAAATGACCACAATTTTTCTCCAAAACTATAACAGATGCAAACTTGTCCTTGTGTGGTGGAGATGAGATATGATAAAGTAAGTGGAAATCCAGTAAAAGTTTCATTTGGCTACTTTGCACTCTCGAGATAATCGTCACCCATGTGCCAAATGCAATATAAAAGGAATCTGAACACATTCGCGCAAAAATGAAATGACCACAATTTTCTCCAAAACTATAACAGATGCAAACTTGTCCTGTGTGTGGTGGAGATGAGATTTGATAAAGTAAGTGGAAATCCAGTAAAAGTTTCATTTGGCTACTTTGCACTCTCGAGATAATCGTCACCTATGTGCCAAATGCAATATAAAAGGAATCTGAAACACATTCGCGCAAAAATGAAAATGACCACAATTTTTCTCCCAAAACTATAACAGATGCAAACTTGTCCTGTGTGGTTGGAGATGAGATTTTGATAAAAGTAAGTGGAAATCCAGTAAAAGTTTCATTTGGCTACTTTGCACTCTCGAGATAATCGTCACCATGTGCCAAATGCAATATAAAAGGAATCTGAACACATTCGCGCAAAAATGAAATGACCACAATTTTCTCCAAAACTATAACAGATGCAAACTTGTCCTGTGTGGTGGAGGAGATGAGATTTGATAAAGTAAGTGGAAAATCCAGTAAAAGTTTCATTTGGCTACTTTGCACTCTCGAGATAATCGTCACCATGTGCCAAATGCAATATAAAAGGAATCTGAACACATTCGCGCAAAAATGAAATGACCACAATTTTCTCCAAAACTATAACAGATGCAAACTTGTCCTGTGTGGTGGAGATGAGATTTGATAAAGTAAGTGGAAATCCAGTAAAAGTTTCATTTGGCTACTTTGCACTCTCGAGATAATCGTCACCATGGTGCCAAATGCAATATAAAAGGAATCTGAACACATTCGCGCAAAAATGAAATGACCCACAATTTTCTCCAAAACTATAACAGATGCAAACTTGTCCTGTGTGTGTGAGATGAGATTTGATAAAGTAAGTGGAAATCCAGTAAAAGTTTCATTTGGCTACTTTGCACTCTCGAGATAATCGTCACCATGTGCCAAATGCAATATAAAAAGGAATCTGAACACATTCGCGCAAAAATGAAATGACCACAATTTTCTCCAAAACTATAACAGATGCAAACTTGTCCTGTGTGGTGGAGATGAGATTTGATAAAGTAAGTGGGAAATCCAGTAAAAGTTTCATTTGGCTACTTTGCACTCTCGAGATAATCGTCACCATGTGCCAAATGCAATATAAAAAGGAATCTGAACACATTCGCGCAAAAATGAAATGACCACAATTTTCTCCAAAACTATAACAGATGCAAACTTGTCCTGTGTGGTGGAGATGAGATTTGATAAAGTAAGTGGAAATCCAGTAAAAGTTTCATTTGGCTACTTTGCACTCTCGAGATAATCGTCACCATGTGCCAAATGCAATATAAAAAGGAATCTGAACACATTCGCGCACAAAAATGAAATGACCACAATTTTCTCCAAAACTATAACAGATGCAAACTTGTCCTGTGTGGTGTGAGATGAGATTTGATAAAGTAAGTGGAAATCCAGTAAAAGTTTCATTTGGCTACTTTGCACTCTCGAGATAATCGTCACCATGTGCCAAATGCAATATAAAAGGAATCTGAACACATTCGCGCAAAAAATGAAATTGACCACAATTTTCTCCAAAACTATAACAGATGCAAACTTGTCCAGTGTGGTGGAGATGAGATTTGATAAAGTAAGTGGAAATCCAGTAAAAGTTTCATTTGAGCTACTTTGCACTCTCGAGATAATTCGTCACCATGTGCCAAATGCCAATATAAAAGGAATCTGAACACATTCGCGCAAAAATGAAATGACCCACAATTTTCTCCAAAACTCTTAACAGATGCTAACTTGTCCTGTGTGGTGGAGATGAGATTTGATAAAGTAAGTGAAATCCAGTAAAAGTTTCATTTTGGCTACTTTGCACTCTCGAGATAATCGTCACCATGTGCCAAATGCAATATAAAAGGAATCTGAACACATTCGCGCAAAAATGAAATGACCACAATTTTCTCCAAAACTATAACAGATGCAAACTTGTCCATGTGTGGTGGAGCTGAGATTTTGATAAAGTAAGTGGAAATCCAGTAAAAG